>NW_007245634.1:230077-266569 GCF_000164805.1 Carlito syrichta
CTGGTCCCTTGGGGCAAACTAGATGGCTGCAGCAGGCAGACAAGCAGTTGGGTTATTTTCTATCAACACAGCAAACATCAAAAGAAGTGAGAGCACTGCTTTTCACTGCCCAGCACATGGGAGCTTTCCTGATAATGTAACTATCTCCCTGCACCAAGTGGAAAATAAACTCCAAGCAGCCAGGAAAAAAAAAAAAAGATTTTCAAAATGACATGTATTACATGCCTTGTGTACAAGGCTTAACATTGGGTGCTTTTGGTAAGGGGTAAAGATTTTTTTTTTTTTGAGTTGGAGTCTCACTCTGTCACCCAGGCTGGAGTGCACTGGCACGCTCATGGCCACCCCAGTGTCGACCTGCTGGGCTCAGGTGATCCTTCTGCCTCAGCCTTCCAAGTAGCTGTAACTACAGGTGCGTGCTACCATGCCTGTCTAATTTTTTGATTTATTGTAGAGATGACGTCTCACCAAGTTGCCCAGGCTGGTCTCGAACCCATAAACTCAGGCAATCCTCTCACCTCGGCCTCTCAAAGTGCTGGGATTATAGGCGTGAACCACTGCGCCTGGCCAAAGATTTTTAAAATACCACTCTTTTACAGCGTAAACAGGAAATATTTTGAGTGGGTGAATTAGTCAATGGACAGAAAAGGGGAAAACATTTGGGAGTGGAGACATAAGAACTATGAAGTGAGAGAAATGCCATTTTTGGCTCTGTTCCCAGTATTGCTTGCTAGACACATTTTGCGTGTGAAACAAGCAACATTGCAGCCTAGTAGTATCATCTTCTCATCAACTGGCAGTGCTTTTAAGTTTATGTGTGTCAGTGTTTCAGGAATTATAATTTGCAGAGGATTTATTAATCTTTATTAACCTTTAATATACTTGCCAAAGGCAAACATAAATAAGTAAGCAACACTGCAGAGCCTCACCATTGTCATCTGTAGAAAATGAATATATTTTTTCAAGAGCAAAACAGTAACTTTTTCTTACTCTGTTTTGAAGATTAACATAGCTCACTCTAAACTATCAAATGTGTCCAGAGATAATTGTCAGTGAGTCATGAAATGACCTTCTTCAACTGAGTCTGTGTCCTCTGATCAGTGTTTCCAAAGGCTAATTTTCCATGTCCCTGAACCTCAATGTTGCTAAGTTGGGCTATAGAAGAAATGGGAAAACAAATTAAATCCATCTGGGATCATTCTATAGCTCTTCACATAACCTGAGAGATGTTTATGAGGCTCGCAGGCTTTAAAGAACATGGTATAAAAATCATTGTGAACTCTTTATGTTTACATTGAAATTCTCAGGAAAAATTTGGAATTGTAATAACTGAGGAAAGCAGGAAAGGTAGGCTTTTGTAGTAGACATTTGACCTCTTTTGTAGTTTTCAGTGGCAGAGAATCAGAAGAAATAACATGGATCATTTGTTGAGAAGTTTAAGAAGAATGTTTTTAATGTTAGAATTTAATATATTCTCCAAGATTGCTAGTTAAGATTACCCCTACTGTGGTAACAAGTACAGAAATGTGAAAGTAGGAGCATAAAGAAAATTAGGGCCAGGCATGGTGGCTTATGCCTGTAATCCCAGCACTTCGGGAGGACAAGGCAGGAGGATTGCTTGAGCCCAGGAGTCTGAGATCAGCCTAGGCAATGAAGTGAGACCTCGTCTCTACAAAAAATCAAAAAAATTAGCTGGGTATAGTGGTGCATGCCTGAAGTCTAGCTCCTTGTGAGGTTGAAGCAGAAGGATCACCTGAGTCCAAGTGCTTGAGGTTGTGGTGGGCTGTGATTGTGCCACTGTACTTTAGCTTGGGCAACAGAATGAGACCCCAACTCAAAAATAAGAAGATTGGAATATAAGAAAGAAATTGGCTGGGTGCGGTGGCTCATGCCTGTAATCCCAGAACTTTGGGAGGCAGAGGCAAGAGGATTGCCTGAACTCAGGGGTTCAAGATCAGCCTGGGCATCTCTACAATAAATCAAAAATTTAGTTGGGATGGTGGCATGTGCCAGTGGGTCCAGCTACTTGGAAGGCACTGTACCCAGTGAGCAACAGAGTGAGCAACAGAGTGAGACTCCAACTCAAAAATTAAAAAAAAAAATGTGTTCAAGCCAGGCGCGATGGCTCATGCCTGTAATCCCAGCACTTTGGGGGGGGGGATGGAGGCAAGAGGATTGCCTGAGCCCACAGGTTCAAGACCAACCTAAGCAACATGGCGAGACCTGACTCTACAATAAATCAAAAGTTAGTAGGGTGTGATGGTGCACACCTGTAGTTCCAACTACTTGGAAGACTGAGGTGGAAGGATCGCCTGAGCCCAGCAGTTCGAGGCTGCGGTGGCCATGAGTGTGTCACTGCACTCCAGCCTGGGCAACAGTGAGAGTTTGACTCAAAAGAAAGACAGAAAGAAAGAAATTATAAGTTTTATATGTGTGTGTGTGTGTGTGTGTGTGTGTATACATACATATCTATACATACACACACACACACACACACACACACACACACACACACACACACACATAAACATACACTTTTTTTGGCCTTGGAGTATCACTCTGTTGCCCAAGCTGGAGTGCAGTGACACACTCACAACCACTGCAGCCTTGACCTGTTGGGTTCAGGCTATCCTCCCACCTCAGTCTTTCAAGTAGCTGGAACCACAGGTGTGCGCCACCACATCTGGCTAATTTTTTGATTTGTTGTAGAGGCAAGGTCTTGTCATGTTGCCCAGGCTGGTCTCCAACCCCTGGGCTCAGGCAATCCTCTTGCTTCCACCTCCCAATATGCTGAAATTATAGGCGTGAACCACTGAACCCAGGTAAGTTTAATATATTGAACTAATGTAAGTGAGGGCAAAAATGTCCACTTTAAGACAAGAGAGAACACTGTCTGTGTCTAAAGGAAATAAAAATGAAGTAACTTCCCCTAATAAAAAAGACTAGCAAAATGATTCAAGCTAAGTCCTGATCCTGTTCCTGAACTCTGATCCTGTTCTTCCTGTTCATTCTCTAACTCAGGCTTAAATGAAGAGTGAAAACAACGCTCCTAAAGTCATGAGAAGAGGGAGCTAGAACATATAACATGTTGATTTAAGAAACTTTTGTTTTGTTTTGTTTTTTGAGTATAAGTCTCAGACTGTCACCCAGGCTGGAGTGCAGTGGCACGCTCGTAGCCACCGCAGCCTCAGCCTGCTGTGCTCAGGTGATCCATCTGCCTCAGCCTCTCAAGTAGCTGGAACCACGGTTGTGTGCCACCACGCCCAGCTAATTTGTTGATTCACTGTAGAGATGAGGTTTCACTAAGTTGCCCAGGCTGGTCTCAAACCCATGGACTGAGGCAGTCCTCTCACCTCAGTCTCCCAAAGTGCTGGGATTATAGACACGAGCCACCACACCTGGTTTTCTTTTTCTTTTAAATTTAGAATCTATTCTCATCTTCTCTGTATCATTCCAGTGTTAGCATATGTGCTGCCGAAGCTCTTTTTCTCAAACTAGTGTCGGAGAAGACTATGAGCAAGGGCCGCTCAGCCTTGTCCTCTCGTCCTGGTTGCTATGGAATTAAGAAGAGCTGGCCCCACGTTTCTCCCTGCCATGACCAAGTGCCATGTTCCTTTCATGGACTGGAGTAGAGTGATCCTCAATGAGCTGTGCTGGGTGGTTTTGTGCCAGCTCAGCATTGGCTGTTCTCTAGGGAAAAAAACTGAAACTTCACAAACCCGAGTTAGGATTAGAGACCACAGCTGCCAAGTCATAGTTCATGGTTGAGTGCCGACAGTTAGCACCCAAGGAAGCTTGTAGCAGGATGAAGGGACATCTTACTGATACGGATTTCCAGGGTCAGAAAGGCACAGTTTTCCCTCCCAACCCCTCACACTCACTTACATTTTTTTTCCCTTAAAAAGAAATAGACTGTTAAGCATTGATAATTTGAAATTCTGAAGGGAAAATTTCTGAAATAAGGTTAAAAAAATCCACACTCAGAAACAAAAGAGGAAAGAAAACAAACAAACAAAAAAATTAAATCATGCTAAATGCAAATAAAATTTGGGATGGAGAAAATCATAGGATGTGAAAATAGGGAAACAATTAAATATTTAAAAACTACAGAATATAGGAAACAAAATAATTCTACAGATTTAAATATTGCTGCGGTTCAGTTTCTCTTTATTTTTGCCTTTTTAAGTATTAACTAAATTGGAAATATTTCTATTGGTGGTCAATTTCATATTTTTACTGGCAACTTAAATTCTTGGCTAAACTTCCTAGAGCTATTTATGGACATTTTCCCTTGCCTGCCTATAAAAATACATCACTTGAGTATTTTTAACAGCAAAGTCTGGATGAGACAGTCTACTTTCTTGATCTGTCAGATGCTTGTGGCTGCGTCTAAGCGGCCTCGTTTGTAAGGCTTTGTGGATTTTTGTCCAATTGGCATCATTGTTATTTTTTTAAGTGTAGTGGGATATCCATTAAGAATATACTACATATGGCTAAAACTCCACTTGACAAAGTTCCATGCCACTGAAGCTATTTTTGTTACTTCTGGAAATAATTTTATATCTAAGTGATCCTAATGGAAGGATTTGTTGTCTCTTTGACAAAACTGAAGCTGTGGACATGTTATTTTTCTTCAACCTTCAGTGGTTTATAAATAACAAGGATAGGAGAACAACAACAACAACAAAAAAGAAATATAATCCTATCTTTTAAAAATAAAATCAGCTATGGGGGGTGTTTTTGAGAGGTTATGAAATATCATCCTCCTTTGAGAGGCCAAGGTGAGTGGATTGCCCAAGCCCACGGGTAGGCAGACCCGCCTGGGCAGGCAAGACCTCATCTCTACAATAAAAATTAAATTAAATTAAAAAAAAAATTAGCTGGGCGTGGTAGCAGGTGCCTGTAGTTCCAGCTACTTGGAAGGCTGAGGCGGAAGGATTGCCAGAGCCCAGCAGGTCGAGGCTGCGGTGGCCGGGAGCGTCCACTGCACTCCAGTCTGGGTGACAGAGTGAGACTCCAACTAAAAAAAAAAACAACAAAAAAAAGAAATATCATCCTCTAACTCTCAACAGTATTAATATAGTCACATCATATACATCAGAAATAACCAATAATTTTCATTGCAAGTGCCAATGGATTCTCGTTGGTCAATTGCTAATTGATTCTCATTGATCAATCTGCCTGAGGAATCATATTGAAAAGGGGTCAGAGGTTTAGTTCAGGCACAGCAAGAAAAAAAAATGCCATGCTTTCAAAATTTTTAAGAATTAAAAAATGATGTCAGTGAATTTAGAAGAGTTATGGTTATGCTTGGCAGAAAGAAATATCCTAGTTGGCAATCAGCACAGAGATGAGTATCTCACCCACTAAATAGTATCCTTTTGGAGAAATAAACTCACTTTTTTTTTTTTTGAGTCAGAGTCTCACTCTGCTGCCCAGGCTGGAGCACAGTGGAACGTTCATGGCCACAGCAGCTTCAACTTGCTGGGCTCAGAGAAATCTTTCACCTCATCCTTCCGAGTAGCTGGAACCACAGGAGTGCACCACCAAGCCCCACTAATTTTTTGATTTATTGTACAGACGAGGTTTTTCCAAATTGCCCAGGCAGGTCTTGAACTCCTGGACTCAGGCAATCCTCTTACCTTTGCCTTCCAAAGTGCTGGGATTATAGGCGTGAGCCACCATGCCTGGCCAAAAGAAACTCATTTTTGAAAATTAAAGATCTCTAAAATATTTGGAAAGGCTGTTACATTAGTCACTCCTACCTTAGTGGCAATGAATTAAATAATCTATCTCCTAGGTGAGACCACTTGAGCTACGGGAATAAAATGGAACTTGATCGTGAGAGAAGAGGGGCTCGTTGTGGGCGGCGACACCAGAAGTCTCCCTAAAATGTAGCATTCTTTTGAGAGCTGTTGGTTGTGTAGATTGCCAGTGTCTTATCTAGGTCACTGATGCAAATGTCAAATGGAGCCAGGCCTTGGTTTGACACCTGCTAAACATTATTTATGTCCTAAGACTGACATCAAACCATTTGTAACTGTTCTATTTATGTTTCCTGACCACTCCTCTGAGATTCCAGCTAGAAAGTGTAGTAGTGCTCTCAGCACTTAGCTGATAAATTTGCCTCAAAATAGAGTTCTCTGAATTAGCACAGGAATCTTCTTTCAATGACTCTATGTACTTATCTGTAGTTTGAGGGGTGGTGGAAATTGCACGAGACAAATCTTGAAGAGACTTAGCTGTAGCTGACCCTAGTTAATTGTATCATTTTGTACATATCACTTAATCTCTCTGGACCTCAGAAATGAAAGTTAGCTCAGATGAGCATTTCCCAGCTTCTAGGCTCCAAATTCCAGAGAGTTCTGGATCCTAATGAGGGCCCACAAATACATATGCAAACCAAGTTGTCTGACTATCATCACCAAATGTGAAAGACTGTGGAGTTATGATGTTCAAAAAAGGACCGTGGACTGAAACAAGGTGAGAAGCACTGGCATAGACTATGGATGGGCTTCTAGCTCTCTCTGTTAGCCATTGACCGATAGACCCCTCTTCTACATTTGACAAGAGTGTGAATGTCTGACAAGGGTAGGAATAAGCACTTCTATTTTATGGTAAAATAACCTTGAGGTATAGAAAAATACAATTAATTTTCCCCATATTGTATGATGGCTTCTTTTTTTTTGAGTAGGAGTCTCACTCTATTGCCCAGACTGGAGTACAATGGCATGCTCACGGCCACTGCAACCTTGATCTACTGGGCTCAGGTGATCCTTCTGCTTCAACCTTCCAAGTAGCTGGAACCACAGGCATGCACCACCATGCCCGGCAAATTTTTTTGATTTATTGTAGAGACGAGGTCTCACCAAGTTGCCTGGGCTGATCTTGAACCTATGGACTCAGGCAATCCTCTCACCTCTGCCACCCAAAGTGCAGGGCTTACAGGTGTGAGCCACCGCACCTGGCATATAATAGCTTCTTAATTGACATAGCATTTGAAAGCTCTTTTGAGTAAGTTTGTTTTCTTCTGTTTAGGTTCTACATATGATCCTTATGTTTGATACCTTACTTTGATAATAATTAAACTAACATGGACGTGTGATCATGTATTTTCTTTAAACAAATAAAAAGCTGTCATTTGGTTGGTAGATTCCCATGAGACACAGGAGCAGAGTGTACAGTAAGTGACTTTTGTGAAAGATGGAATTTGACTTTTCCCAGTAGTCAATGGTGACGTTTCACCATCAGCTAGCATGACCTATGGAATCTTGGCTCTCATCTGAGCTACATGATCCCAGGTTTTCCTTCAGTAATGCCAGGAGATATTTCACCTATGATATCAAAACTCGCAGGAAATTTGAGCTAGGAATGCATGTTACGTACTCAGTAGGACACCAGAGAAAGTGGCTCAGGTCAGACAGACACACGATTTGGAATTGACGTCTTTGAGAGATCAAACCTTCACTGATATTTTAAACACTTTAACCTCGGTAAACCTTCACAAGAAGATCATGTGTACACAGCTTCATGTGAACTTACATCATTGTGTGTGTTGATAAATGAATGCCAGGGAGTGTGGTCTTTTTAATTGCGTTAGAAAGATTCACATTTTCCAGTTCTAAGAGATGGTGAGGTTTAAAAAAAAATCGAACCAGAAAATAAGATTTTTTTCCTTCTTAAAAATGGAGGTTTGGGGAGAGGATACATAAATTCAGTGATTTCCTCCTTTCAGACCCCAGGCCCTGTGCTACACAAGAGGGACAGACCATGGGTTTACATTCGTGAACCTTCTTAGGCAATGAACTGTTACTGCGGACTGCTAAACAGTATGCTTTGTATGTTTGTACTGCTATCTTTAATTATTTTTTTTTTGAGCTGGGTGTCTCACTAGGTTGTCCAGGCTGGTGTGCAGTGGCATGATCATGGCTCACTGCAATCTCAACCTCTTGTGCTCAGACTCCTGAGTAACTGGGACTATAGGTATTTGCCACCACACCTGGCTAATTTTTTTATTTTTTATTTTTGTAGAGACGAGGTCTTATTATGTTGTCCAGGCTGATCTTGAACTCCTGGACTCAAGCAATCCTCTCACCTCAGCTTCCCAAAGTGCTGGGATTGCAGGCATGAGCCACTGTGCCTGATCTTGCACTGCTATCTTTTAAATGTATGCTATTGTGACTAATACAATACTAATTCATTAGATGGTGTTACTAAACTTATAGTATTTTTGTACTTTTTTTTTTTTTTGAGTCTGAGTCCCACTCTGTCGCCCAGACTGGAGTGCAGTGGCCGCTCCCGGCCACCACAACCTCGACCTGCTGGGCTCTGGCGATCCTTCCGCCTCAGCCTTCGGAGTAGCTGGAACTACAGGCGCGTGCTACCATGCCCGGCTAATTTTTTATTTATTGTAGAGATGAGGTCTCGCCAAGTTGCCCGGGCCTGTAATCTCGCACTTTGGGAGGCTGAGGTGAGTGGACTGCCTGAACTTACAGTATTTTAAAAGTACTATCTGATGTTATAGATATTTTAATCTACCGATTTATTTAAGAGTTCAAGAATTATCATGCAGGGGTCTGTGAAATTTTGCTTGGAAAGTGCCCTCACTTTGGACGACTGGGAACCGCTGTCTTAATGGATTCAGGTAAAGTGATAGGCTGGTAGAAATCTATTTTGGGCAAAGGGGCTCTCTTGTTGCAGCTATCTGTGTGCAGATAAAGGGCAATGTGTGACTTGAGGAGAAGCAGTGTAAACTAGCATTTGCCAGGGGCACAGACTAAATCCTACTTGTATGCATAATACTTGGTGTGAGAAATGACCTCTATCCAAATCCCTGGAGTCACTTCTAAGTTATTTGGCCAAAACAACAATAACATCACAATAGGTTATAAATGCTCTATTCAAGATCACACTCCCAGGTATCATATTATACCTCTAAATTACTGGGGTTTCAAAGTTAGTGAAACAACATAAAAAACTGATCAAGTATTAGCTGGGAGAAAAAACTGATCAAGTATTAGCTGGAAGAAATATCAAACCGCTGTAGACACACAATTAAGTGGAATTGGTCAAGGCAGGCGAGGGAGCTACTGCCCTCTAGTGGTGTCCTCTATCTCTCGCCTCCAGAGTTGGATGTAGCCTTTCCCTAGGAAATGTCCTCTTTTACGAGGGGGGGACCTCCTCCTCCCCCCCAAAATCGGAATTTTTTTTTTGAGTTGGAGTCTTACTCTGTCGCCCAGACTGGAGTGCAGTGGCCACTCCCAGCCACCGCAGCCTCGACCTGCTGGGCTCCGGCGATCCTTCCGCCTCAGCCTTCCCAGTAGCCGGAATTACAGGCATGCACCACGCCCGGCTGATTTTTTTATTTATTGTAGAGATGAGGTCTCCCTGCCCAGGCGGGTCTCGAACCCGCAGGCTCAGGCAATTCACTCACCTCAGCCTCCCAAAGGCGCGGGATTACAGGCTGAGCCACCGAGCCCGCCCGGAATTTATTTATTAAAAAATTATCTCATCAACAAGGTTACCTGCATAATGAACATTTGCATACCTAACCCTGAATTGGACTCCATATTTAAAATTTTTAAAAATTGTGTATGTATTCTGACATGATTAAACTTCAGTCACCTTCAAAGTACTCTCCATTAGATGCAATACATCTATTGAGATGCTTTTTCCACTGCTCAAAACAGGTTTTGAACTTGTCGATGTGAATGCCTTCTAGTGCTTCTGCCATTTTTGTTTCACCTCTTCCACGTTGGCAAAACGTTTCCCTTTGAGGACTTTTTTTCATCTGGGAAAACAAACAAAAAAAGTAACTTGGGGCAAGAACAGATGAATAATAGTGAGGGTAGGGCACAGGGGTCATGCCATTTTTGGTCAAAAACTGCCGAACATTCAGCACAGTGTGCTCAGGTGCACTTGTAAATCACCCACCATGAAATGGGCAAACATGTTGAAAGAATCTCCAAAAAAAATTTGCTAAAGCCTAATGCAGCCTCTCACTACAACTCTACCTGGTACACTGATGTTGATGGGTTCTTTAGAACACTTAACTAGTGAGAGAAGCCTGTACTACAAGGTGTCTGCCCGCCAAAAAATAATTCTATTTTTTGGGGGGGATGCCCCCTTGTATTTAGATACAGGACCATTTTAAAAAGAGGGTTGAGTTTGTCATATGTTGCCAATTCCATCTCCACATCACAAAAGGCTTTCATCACTTGTTAAAAACACATAATCTCACTGTATTTTTATAAAAGGGCAGGTTTTGTTTTCTGCTAGCATAGGTTTTCATATTTAACAAAATGTAATAGGTAGTAAGATAGTTTGTACTTGAAGAACATTTTAGCATAAGTAATGAGATGTACAGACATGAAATTTATGGTATTTTTTTTCACCATAAAGGCCAAGGAGTAATTATGTTTTATCACTAGAAAAATAATTATTTGATTTTATAGTCTTGACTCACTGGTCATTGAGATGAGATGATTTTCAGTATTAGCGCTTTTGTTTTTTTCTTTTTGAGTCAGGGTCTCACTCTGTCACCCAGGCTGACAGGATCACAGCTCACCACAGCCTCAAATTCCTGTACTCAGGTGATTCTCCTGCCTCAGCCGCCAGAGTTGCTGGGACTACAGGCATACCCCACCATTATCAATTTTTTTTTTTTTTTGAGTTGGAGTCTTTCTCCATCATTCAGACTGGAGTACAGTTGCATTCTCCTGGCCACCACAGCCTTGATCTGCTGGGCTCTGGCGATCCTTCCGCCTCAGCCTTCCAAATAGCCGGATCTACAGGTGTGTGCCACCATGACTGGCTAATTTTTGATTTATTATAGAGATGAGGTATTGCTAAGTTGCCAGGGGCAGGTCTTGAACCTGCGGACTCAGCCAATCCACTTACCTCAGCCTCCCAAAGTGCTGGCATTACAGGCTGAGCCAACAAGCCTGGCCACCAATTTTTTAAAAAGAAAGTTATAATGCTAGAGGAGTTATTGTGTTAAATAAAACTGGCATAGGTGTGTGTGGTGGGGGAGGATGGCAAAGAGGAGAAATGTATTCTTGTTTGAGTCGTGTTCCTTGTGTGCATCTGTCCTGCCTGTTTAACTGTCAGTGATAGATATCATTGCTTTTCCAGGTTATTAAAAGGACTTTACAGAACTAGCTGTCATTGTAATGTCATGATTAGTAGTGAGCACATTGCCATGTACGTGAGTGTCTAGAAAATATTTGGATTTCCAGCAAACTTATAGCTCATGTCTTCAAATTCCTTGCTGTCTGGGAATAAATGTATATTAAGAACAGGAATAGGCCAAACAAGAAGGCTCATGCCTATAATCCCAGCACTTTGGGAGGTGAGAGGATTGCCTGACTCAGGGATTCGAGACTAGCCTGAGCAACATGGTGAGACCTTGTCTCTACAATAAATTAAAAAATTAGCCGGGCATGGTGGTGCATGCCTGTGGTTCCAGCTACTTGGAAGGCTGAGGCAGAAGGATTGCCTGAGCCCAACAGGTGGAGGCTGTGGTGGCTGTGAGTGTGCCACTGCATTCCAGCCTGGGCAACAGAGTGAGACTCCAACTCAAAAAAAAAAAAAAAGAAAGAAAGAAAGAACAGGAATAGAGGTTGTAGAATTGTTTCCATAACGATGTTCAGTAAAATAGTATAATTTGTACTAAATATTGTATTTGATTGTGTATCTACACATACATGACAGGACTGTATAGTGGTGGCAAGATAATACTAAAAATAGTCATTCTTACGAATTTAAAAATATGACTAAAGAGGCTGGTCATGGGTGGCTCACGCCTGTAATCCCAGCATTTTAGGAGATCAAGGTGGGAGGATTGCTTGAGTCCAGGAATTTGAGACCAACCTGGGCAACATAGGAGACCTCATCTCTACAAAAATATTGAAAACTTAGGTGGGTATGGTGGTGTGCACCTGTAGTCCCAGCTATTTGGGAGGCTGAAGCAGAAAGATCATCTGAGCTCAGGAGGTCAAAGCTGCAGTGAGCTGTGATTGTGCCACTGCACTCCAGCTTGGGTGACAGAATGAGACCCTTACTCCAAAAAACAAAACAAAACAAAAATATGTCTAAAGATTTTTAAAATTTTGCCCATGTCAAGAATGAATCTCTTAAATTTTAATAGGCATAATATTTTTTAAAAGTTAAAGAATTTTAAGAGCATGGCCTGTGAAAAATATTTGAAGGTAAACTGATTTAGAAGATAGCCTGACTTTGAATGCCCTCATAAAATTTCTGAAGAATTTGGTAGATTTTATAGGATCAATATAAACTGGTCATTTGATATCATAGTGAAGAAAATCTAATGTAGGCATTGATTGCATCAATAGAAGTATGATACTCAGATTACTACTGTATTCTACTCTGGTCACACATGTGTGAAATACTGTGCTCTATTCTGGGCATCAGAGTTTAATGGTAATGACAAGCCGCTGAGTATTCAGATGCAGGAAATGTGAGAAGCCATATGGAGGACACCTAAATGAACTGGAGATGTTGCTTTTAAAACACTAAAGACATAAAAATGTGTTAGCTCTTTTCAAACATATGGAAGACCATACTGTACAAGGAAAGGGAACAGGTGAGGAAACAGGTATTGAGTCAAAATCTATAGTTTTAAAATTCCAATATTTTCTATATAATAGGTTTCAAATGTATTCCTTTTTATTCTTCTCATTTAATGTTTCCCATATTTGTCCCTTTCTCTCTGTTCTCAATGTTATATTTTAAGTTGGATTATTGTAATGAATGTATATCTGGCTTTTAAATTTTTTTCTTTTTGAGACAAGGAATCACTCTGCCCAAGCTGGAGTGCGATGGCACCATCCTACTCACCACAGCCTCGACCTCCTAGGCTCAAGCAATCCTCCTGCCTCACCCTCCTGAGTAACCAGGACTACACTTACATGTCACCATACTGAGATAATTTTTGTAGAGATGAGGTCTCACTATGTTGTCCTGGCTGGGCTCAAGCCATTCTCCTACCTTGATCTCCCAAAGTGCTGGGATTACAGGCGTGAGCCATGGTGCCAAGCCTATATCTATATTTTACTGCTCACCTCTACCCTCATCCATCCTTAATTTGCTACTAAACGAGTCTTCCTAAAATACTGTTGATGCCATGGAGGTACGATTCTAACCTATGCCTGTCCCTATGCCCTCATTCAAAATTGCTGTTGATTATACCGAAGCCTTGTTTTCTAGAGTTCCTGATGCGTGATCTACTCTACTAAAGTTTGTTCCTTCACTGTCCCACACATATATCATGTTCTTTGTCAGTCCATGGTTTTTTCCAAGTTCCGTCCCTTACTGACTCACTCCTGACCATCTCTCTGCATCTGATTCCTGGCCATTCTGAGAACTACATGCCATTCTTTCCCTGAGGCTCTTCTTCAACTATTATTGCCATTATGATTTTGTGTCATCATTCCTATAACCAATTTTGATCTACCATATTCTTTTTTTTTTTTTTAAGTTGGAGTCTCACTCTGTCGCCCAGGCCGGAGTGCAATGTCGTGTTCACAACCACTGCAGCCACAACCTGCTGGGCTCAGGTGATCCTTCTGCATCAACCTTCCAAGTAGCTGGAATTACAGGCATGCGCCACCATACCCAGCTACTTTTTTGATTTATTGTAGAGACAAGGTTTTGCCATATTGCCCAGGCTGGTCTTGAACCCAGGGACTTAGGCAATCCTCTTGTCACTGCCTCTCAAAGTGCTGGGATTACAGGTGTGAGCCACCATGCCTGACGACTCTACCATATTCTTTAGCTCCTGATTTTTCAGAAGGTTTAATTATGAACTAATGTGAGGGGGGACTCCCCAAACCTGAAATTTATTTATACAAATTGTGTATTTATTCTAACATGTTTAAATTTCAGTCACCTTAAAAGTACTCTCCACCTCATCTCTACAATAAATCAAAAAATCAGCCGGGCATGGTAGCGCATGCCTGTAATTCCGGCTACTCGGAAGGCTGAGGCGGAAGGATCTTCAGAGCCCAGCAGGTCAAGGCTGCGGTGGCCGGGAGCGGCCACTGCACTCCAGTTTGGGCGACAGAGTGAGACTCCAACTCAAAAAAAAAAAAAAAAAAGTACTCTCCATTTGATGCAATATACCTATCGAGGTGCTTTTTCCATTACTCTAAACATTTTTTGAACTCATCAATTTGGGTGCCTTTTAGTCCTTCTACTGTTTGCTTCACCTCTTCCATACCAGCAAAACTTTTCCCTTGGAGGACTTTTTTCATCTGGGAAACAACAAAAAAAGTAGCTTGGGCTGAGATCAGGTGAATAGGGAGGGTGGAGCATGGGGAGTCATGTCATTTTTGGTCAAAAACTGATGAACACTCACTGCGGTGTGGGCAGGTGCACTAGTAAATCATCCATCATGAAATGGACAAGTGTTGAAAGAATCTAAAAAAAAGAATTCCCTGAAGCCCAACGCAGCCTCTCACAGTAATGCTAGCTGGTACACTGATGCCGATGGGTTCCTAGAACACTTACCTAGTGGAGGAAGTCTATAGTGCAAAAGGCGCGATCTCCAAAAATAATTCTGTTGCTTTTGGGTCCTCCTGTGCTTATTCCGTGACGCTGTTCATCAACCTCATTCTAGTCAAATTGTATACTATTGGGGTAGATTATTGCAATAATGGTCACACTTTAGCCAGACTTCTTTTTTTATTTTTATTTTATTTTTTTGAGTTGGAGTCTCACTCTGTCGCCCAGACTGGAGTGCAGTGGCCGCTCCCGGCTACCGCAGCCTCGACTTGCTGGGCTCCGGCGATCCTTCTGCCTCAGCCTTCCAAGTAGGTGGAACTACAGGTGCGTGCTACCACGCCCAGCTAATTTTTGATTTATTGTAGAGACGAGGTCTCGCCAAGTTACCCAGGCGGGTATCGAACCCGCGGGCTCAGGCAATCCACTCACCTCAGCCTCCCAAAGGCGCGGGATTACAGGCTGAGCCAGCGAGCCTGGCTTAGCCAGACTTTTTGTATCCGTGACCTTGGACAGGCCAGATCCTCCTGCAATGACTCTGGACTTGGTTATTTGACATAATTTGACCAAAGAGACAATTACCAAATGTGGTGCAATAAATAAATAAATAAATAAAAACACTTGAGAAGTGTTGAGCACGGGGGCTTGCCTTTTCTTGATGCTTGTGGGAACCCTGAGACACCAAAGTGAAAAAGTTTGGTCTATTTCAATGGAGACATGGGGCCCAGACATCCCTGTCCCCCAGTTCAGGCTAGCAACGACCGATAGTCAGCACTAATTGCCAGACATGTGAGTGTGGCTACCCTCGAACCACTAAGCCCCAGCCAACCCAACCAGTAAACTGCAGCTGCATGTCTGAGCCCAGAAAGTGACGTTGCCAGCTGGCATTGTCAACTCACAGAATTGTTAGTTAGAAAAGGAAATGTCTTAAGTAACTAAGTTTAGGGGGGCTTGTTTTGCAGCAAAAGCTAACTGATATCACAGCTATCGATTAGACAACTGTTATTTGGATTTTAGATCAGCTTCAGCATCTATACTGCAATTTGAGAACAAGAATTATGATGACATTTTTTCTAAAATTGTCAGGATTTTAGACAGTGCTAGATACATAATTGACATTGTTTTAACAATTTGATTCACGTTTTCCTCTAATAATTTTAATATTGTTTTGTTGATACCATGAGGATGAGATTTTAGGTAGGATAAAATTTTGTTTCTTTAAAAAGATATAGAATTCACGAAATGTGCATCCTGGATTTAAACTTAGATTTTTAAAACATTTATAAACTGGGCACAGTGGCTTATGCATATAATCCTAGCACTTAGGGAGGCAGAGGCGAGAGGATTACTTGAGCCCAGGGATTCGAGACCAGCTTGGATAACTTGGCAAGATCTTGTCTCTACAATAAATAATTTTTAAAAAATTAGCTGGGCCTGGTGGCGTGCACCTGTGGTTCCATCTACTTGGAAGGCCAAAGTGGAAGGATTGCCTGAGCCCAGCAGGTTGAGGTTGTGATGGCCATGCACTCCAGCCTGGGTGTCAGTGAGACTCCAACTAAAAAAAAAAAAAGAAAATGACATAGGGATAATACTGTGACTACTGGCAAAATCTGAATGTGGACTGTGTACTAGATAATAGTAATCAATGTAAAATTTCCCAAATTTTCTGATTATACAATGATTATATAAAAAAAATCAACAAAAATACTAGTACTAAGTTTACTACTAAGTGCATATAGATGTACAGTTAAACACACACATGTACATTACTACATGAAGTGCAATTTAAACATTTCATTTATAAAAGATTTAAGTTATTGTTGTTCAAAGATGAAAGGACCATTGGACACGAAGAGTGCATGGCTGGTTCTTCCGTCAACCCCGCCCGTCATCATTGGTACCCTAGGGCACTTGTTCTTCAGCCCATGGTAGTGGATTAGAAAGGAAAAGGCAGGTATATGCTCAATGAATGCTGTAGAGTGATTGGCCAGAAATGAACATGGGAATCTTCAGGTTTACCAGATCTTCTTTTATTTATTTATTTAATTTTATCTATCTATCTATCTATCTATCTATCTATCTATCTATCTATCTATCTATCTATCGAGTCAGAGTCTTACTCTGTTGCCCAGGTTGAAGTGCAGTGGCACACCCACGGCCACCACATCCTTGACCCACCGGACTCAGGTGATCCTTCTGCTTCAGCCTTCCAAGTAACTGGAACCACAGGCACGCGCTACCATGCCTGGCTTATTTCTTTGATTTATTATAGAAAGAGGGCGACGCCAAGTTGCCCAGGCTGGTTTTGAGCTCTGGGCTCAAGTAATTCCCCCATCTTGGCCTCCCAAAGTGCTGGGGTTACAGGTGTGAGCCACCACAACCCATCAGATCTTCTATCATATATAAAATTTACACGCAGATTCTAAGAACAAATGATTTCCAACATTATTCCTAAAAATAGTACTGATTTACTATTCCACTTTAAAGGATGTTTCACTGCAGTGGAGAGCTGTTTACTTTGCAATTGATATGTGATAAAAGATGAGAGACATGGTGTGGCACTACAATTTGTTTTTCTTGGGTGGATGGCCCAAAATTCAAACCTAAAGCCTTCAACGATCTCTGAAATGTTGAGACCACTTTTCTCTCCAGACTGAGCCATGGAATCTTCAGGTATTTAGCACAATGACCTCTGTTAAAATTGATCTGCTATCTCTGGCTTCTTACTATTGTATTTGTGTACAAATAAGAAAAACCAGTATTTTCTGGAAAAACTCTGGAGTGCTATAAACCAATTTGAGATATTTACTATTTCAGGAAATTTTTTTTACAGGAAATTTAATTTTTAATTATAACCTGTTAAAGATACAATTTTATTAATATACACGAAAACAAGCAAAACAGTCTGAAATTAAACTTTAAATGCTGTGAGAGGGTTAATAATGATGTTTGGAGTTTTAGGCTTTCATTTAAACATCTTTTTACCTCTCCCTTCCCTCTTCTCCCCCCTCCCTCCCTCCCTTCCTTCTTTTTCTTTCTTTCTTTTGAGTTGGGGTCTCATGGTGTCACCTAGGCTGAAGTCACTGGCATGGATCATGGCTCACTGCAACCTCGACTGCCTAAGGCAGGTAATCCTTCTGCCCCTGCCTTCTGAGCAGCTGGGACTACAGGCACATGTCACACCCATGCCTGACTAATTTTTGATTTTTTTGTAGAGATGAGGTTGTTGCTAGGCTGGTCTCAAACTCTTGAGCTCAAGTCATTTTCCCGCCTTGGCCTCCCAAAATGCTGAGATTACAGGCATGAACCACTGTGCCTTGCCTTAAGCATCTTTTTTAAAGTATTAGTTTTGGTAAGAAGTACAGCTAAAAAGGCTGAACTAATTTTGCTGTATGACAGAGATTGGACTCAGCTTAAAACAGTGACCCTTTTTTTCTAGATATTCTTAACTAAAAGCACTGAATTCAAATATAGAAATGTTAGGCTTCACTGAAATTGAGACAATTTGAGAGATCAGAGATAAATACATAGCTCAGTAATAAAATTACCGACTAAGTAAAGGTCAAATAAAGAAAATCTTATTAAAACAGAACTTTCTTTAAAAGTATGCTGTGTTTTCAATTGCTGACAGAAAATATAACCACAGATAAGATATAACTTCCTGTTCCTTCTCTGTCTATGCAGTGTACTAAACACATAGGCTAACTGCTTTAAACATGTTGTCATCATTACTCAACATCAGTTATCAAAATCATAATCAGAACACACTTGCATGAGAATTCTCTTACCACAGACGAATTCAAAGTGTACAGCTCCAACAACAAGAAGCTAATATGAAATATACAAAGATGAAAGCTCTCCTAAGGGAAACAAAAAAGTTTCCCATTTTGATTAAAAAAATATTTACAGCCGGGCATGATGGCTCACACCTATAATCCCAGCACTTTGGGAGGCTGAGGTGAGAGAATAGCCCGAGCCTGGAGTTTCGAGACCAGCCTTGGCAACTTGGTGAGACCCCGTCTCTACAGTAAAAAAAAACCAAAAAGTTAGCCAGGTGTGGTGGTGCATGCCTGTAGTTCCAGCCATTTAGAAGGATGAGGTGGAAGGATCGCGTGAGCCCAGCAGGTCAAGGTTGCGGTGTTCGGGAACATGCCACTGCCCTCCAGCCTGGGTGACAGAGTGAGACTACAGCTAAAAAAAATTTTTTTACCCCAGGCTAGGCATGGTGGCTCACACCTGTAATCCCAGTACTTTGGGAAGCTGAGGCAGGAGGATTGCCTGAGCCCAGGAGTTCAAGACCAGCCTGAGCAACAGTGAGACCCTGTCTATACAAAAAAATCAAAAAGTTAGCTGGGTGTGGTGGCACACTCCAGTAGTACAAGCTACTTGGGAGGCTGAGACGGAAGGATCACCTGAGCCCAGCAGGGCGAGGCTGCGGTGGCCATGAGTGTGCCACGTACCCCAGCCTGGGAGACAAGAGTGAGACCTTGACTCAAAAAGAAAAAAAAAAATTAACCCTGTAACTTGAACTTGAGTAGAAAGGTAAAATGTTTCTCCTGAAATGCTAAAAAATCTAATTTCTTGTGTGTTTTGCAATTGCTTCCATTTGTATAAATGAGATAAGTGAATGACAATGCTTGTTATTTTGAAGTATTTCACCCTTTCCAGGTGAGCCCCGGTGCCACACACTTAACTGTCTATGGTTTGGCCCCATTTCTTAGCACCGTATCCAGCTGCTGGTTGGAAGTAATGAGCTATGCCCTGGTTCTTTCTATTTATAGAACAGAGGCCATGACCAGAAATGACAGATGGAGCTTATGTGAGTTAGTGTTTAAGTTCAAGTCTGAAGCTCCATGCTTGTGTGAAAGAATGAGGCATGGTCTCTTTATTAACTTTCCCTTTTCCTTGCCAATCAATTTCTGTTCATCAATCATGTATATACATAGAACTGGGAAAGGCGAAGTATCTTTTCCTACCTGCTAAATAAGAACTTCTAAATAATTGCAAACCTCTAAATAAATGAAGTTTAAGACATTCTTATAGTTATTCAGGGAGCTCCCCTATGCAGCCTCATTCATTTATTATTACATTTTAATATTTTATAAATACACAAGAAGAAAGAGACTGGGTGTGGTGGTACATGCCTGTCATTCCAACTTCTCAGGAGGCTGAAGTAGGAGGATTGATTTAGCATAGGAGTTTGATGTTGTAGTGCATGAATGATCCTGTCTGTGAATAGCCACTGTACTCCAGCCTGGGCAAGATAGCAAGATACTGCCTCTAAAAGTAAAAATTTTTTTTTAATTTTAAAAAAATAAAGATGCAGTCTATTATCCTCTAAATGTGTTCATATCTTATAAAGATTAGGATGCCATCCTTTAAATGAAAGAATGTGGATTCTCTTCATGCCAGTTGATTATATGTTTTTAAAAGGTCATGCTGATTTCTGAACTATGCCATTCACTCATTCATTCATTCAAAAAGTATTTATTGGGTATGTGCCCTGTGCCAGGCATTTACTGGAGAAATAATAATAAAGAAGACACAATTCTTACTTGTGTGCATTTTATTCTTATGTAGGATACAAACAGGTGTGTAGACAATTATAATCCAGGCCTGGAAAGGATTATAATTGTAGGATGAAATTAAATACAAGGTGCTGTGGAAGCATATAGGAGAGCCCCACAGCTCCATCTTTGGAACCAGGAAACGTTCCAGAGAAAGTACCGTCTAGAACTGAAGGACAAGTAGGTGTTAGGAGGTCAGGATCAGAAATGGAGGGGGAGGAGGGAAAGAAGGAAAAGGTAGGGAGGTATTTCAGTGAGAGATGAGAGCCACAAGACCCAAGAGGTGGCATGAGCCTGGAGTCTGGGATGTCGCAAGGGGAGATGAGGGTGGTGTGGTCAAGTATCGGGGGCCAGGCTCATCCATGTGAAGATCTGGAGCCTTGCCCTGGGAGACGTGAGGAGCCACTCAATGGTTTTTAAGTAGGAGGAAGACAGTGTAAAAATCACTCTGTCTGCCTTTGGAAACGAATCAGAACAGGGATATACTGGTAGGAATACAGTCAGGAAGCTGTTGCAATGCTGGGTGTGATGACTCATACCTTGGAATCCCAGCACTTTGGGAGGTGGAGGCGACAGGATTGCCTGAGCCCAGGGATTTGAGACTATATTGTGTAGTCAATATCATAAGTTAAAAAAAAAAGCTGGGAGTGATGGCAGCTCCTATAGTTTGAGCTACTTGGAAGGCTGAGGTGGAACGATAACCTGAGCTCAGAAGATCAAGGCTGCAGTAACTGTGACTGTGCCACTGCACTCCAGCCTGGGCGATAGACTGAGATTCTGACTCAAAAATAAAGCACATAAACAAAATAAAACAAATTAAAGAAAAAACAAAACTGCTGCAATGGTCCCTGCAAGAATGTTGTAGATTTAAACCAAAAGATTCGTCTGAGCATGGTGGCTTAGCCTATGATCCCAGCACTTTGGGAGACCGAGGCAAGAGGATTGCCTGAGCCCGGGGATTCGAGACCAGCCCGGGCAACTTGGTAAGACCTCGTCTATACAATAAATCACAAAAGTAGCTGGGCATGGTGCATGCATCTGTAGTTCCAGCTACTTGGAAGGCTGAGGCGGAAGGATCACCTAAGTCCAGCAGGTCGAGGCTGCGGTGACCGTGAGCTCACTGCACTCAAGCCTGGGCAACAAGAGTGAGACTCCAACTAAATAAATAAATAAGAAAGATTCAGAGCTTCATGAGAAGTATGATATGAAAAGCAGAATTAAGCCAGGCACAGTGACATGTACCTGTAATCTCAGTCATGAGAGAGACTGAGGAAGGAGGTTCTTTTGACCCAGGAGTTAGACCACCCTTGGGCAATATAGCAAGACTCCATCTCATAAATAAATAAATAAGTAAATAAATAAATAAAGCAGAATTGCACATTTCCCCCCCTGTAATTTAGGGATATTCTATAGGCCAATAAACACTTCTGAGGCAGATAAAATGTAGTTGAAAATACTGAAGAAACGATGTCTTCTTTAAAGCCTTGGTTTTAATCATAAGATTTATTTTCCTGTATCCTATGTTTGGTATGTCTAATTCATAATCATTTTAGATATTTGAATAATCTCTGTTGATTGCCATGTGGTAGATTTGGCCATTTGACCATTATTTATTATCAAGGTGGTTGTATGCTAAGGGAAACTGGAACCATAGCATTATACGGTTGTCTTCATTGCTTTTGGATGTTATCTGTTACTATATAAGCAATGTATAAATAAAGTAAAAAAAAAAAAAGAAAGAAACCCCCCCAAAAAAGAAAGATTCAGAGAAGTTGACAGATTTGAGAGAGATTTGGAAAGTGAACTCCAAGGTTTTGTTCATTTACAGAGAGATATAGAGATAGAGAGAGATAGAGATAGAGAGAGAGAGAGAGAGAGAAAAGTAAAAAAAATTGTCTGCAATTCTTCCCAGGGCAATTGGCAGATAGTGGTAATATTAATAGTTATCAATATCTGAATATAGGGTGCAGGAGAGAAATTCAGACTCCAGATAAAGATTTGAAAGTCACCTAAATACAGACTGTCATTAAAATCTTGAGCATGAATGAAGCCACCCAGGAGTATGTGGAGGATGTGTGGGGTAAAAAGAAGGCACAACCACCTAACAATACAAGATGCCCGCATGAAAGGAACGAGTTGGACAAGTTGAACCTGCAAAGCAAACTGAGATGGGATGTCTAAAGGCACATATGCAAAGCAAGGTGCCAAGGATGTCAATAGATGCCTGTGTTACCAATGTCGCTATTATATGGGGCTGAGTCATCTGGTTACCAAAGAGTATCTTCATGCTTATCAAGGCCCATGCTTCGAAGATACAGCTTTTCCAGGTGTGCAGGGCATTCCTTTTCCTGTGACCCCCCATTTGATTACCTTTTAGATGCAATGTTAGTCTCCCAAAAATTAGTCCATTAATGATTATTGCAATGATGTCACTTCAATATGTACATTGTGAGGTTTCTTAAAAAAATAATAGTGGTAACCATTTGAATTTGAGCAACCCATTTCCCCTCCCTCTCTAGGTTTCAAATGTGACCAGAGGTATGTATATGTTAAACTGCTAGCTACACATTTGATAGAGCAGAGGAAAAAAAAACCCTTATGTAGAGCAGTAGAGTTACTCCCAGCTTGGAGTGCAGCGGCATGCTCACAGCCACCATAACCTCAACCTGCTGGGCTCAAATGATCCTTCCACCTCAGCCTTCCAAGTAGCTGGAACTACAGACTTGCACCACCACACCTCACTAATATTTTTGATTTATTGTAGAGACAAGGTCTCACCAAGTAGCCCAGGCTGGTCTCGAACCACTGGGCTCAGGCAATCTTCTTGCCTCCACCTCCCAAAGTGCTGGAATGACATGTGTGAGCCACTGTGCCTGGCTATATGAGCATTTTTAATAGAGATATTAATGAATGTCCAATGTTGGCATCCAATACTTCTTTATTTTAAGTTGTTAATGCCAGAGACTTTCTTTTCTACTCAGTTATGTGTTCTCTTAATGATAGAATCGTTGGATACAGTATGACTGAAATCAGGGACTATTTATTTATTTATTTGTTTGAGTCAGGGTCTCACTCTGTTGCCCAGGCTGGAGTGCAGTGGCACAATCACGGCTCATTGCAACCTCTGCCTCTTGGGCTCAGGTGATCCTTCTGCCTCAGCCTCCCAAGTAACTCCTGGGCTCAAGCAATCCTCTTACCTCCCAAAATGTTGGGATAACATATGTGAGCCACAGTGTCCAGCGAGGTCAGGGACTTTAAAAGATGTAATTTAAGGGGCTTTATAAACCACAAAGATTCTAATCTCAAGATGATATGACTTATCTTGACTCACCTTATTTGGTACAATGAATAGTTCAACTTGTAAAACAGCATTGTAAGCACTAAAACAACACTTTCAACATTACTAAAGGTAAATAATAAGTGAATATAAATATGTTTGTTAGAAACACCAGTTGAGTTCTAATCCCTAAGTACTTGATCACTTCTTGGCAATTTCTGATGTTGGTGAAGGTTGTTTGCAGGTCTTCATTTTCTGTGATTACACAAGGGTCTGAACGTGTTTATTCAGAGGGTTATTTTGCATTTGTTAAAGGAGGAAACTGATTGGTTTCCAAATTGTGTTACAGGGAACTCCTTTAGAAGCTGCTCTGGAGGGAAGGAGAGGAATTAAAGGAAGGATACTCACCTCCTTCAAATATAACAGTTTTCACTTTATAGGATTTCCTTCCTCCCTTCTTCCTTTCCTTCCCTCCCCCCATCTCTTCTTTCCTTTCCTTTCCCTCCCTCCCTCCACTTCTTCCCTCCTTCCTTTTTTTTTTTTGGTATTTATTTTGTTGCTTCATTGTAAGATGAAACTAGTTTGAAAATGCTATTATGGACCAGGTGTGGTGGCTCACACCTGCAGTCCCAGCACTTTGGGAGGCACTTTGGGAGGCAGAGATGGGAGGATTGCTTGAGCCTAGGAGTTTCAGACCAGTCTAGGCAACATAACTAGACTTCATCTCTATGAAAAATAAAAAAACATAAACTGAGTGTGGTGGCAAACACTTGTAGTTCCAGCTACTCGGGAGGTGGAGGCAGAAGGATAGCCTAAGTCTAGGAGTTGGAGGCTGCAGTGAGCTGTGATTATGCCACTGCACTTCAGTCTGGGTGACAAAGTAAGACCTCAAATCAAAGAAAAAAGTTATTGTAGATGAATATAGTAACCAAAAATAAATGAAATGTTATTGAACACTTATTTACCACGTTTTAGACACTTAATGTTAGGAGAAATCCTCACTATATGACGCAGTGAAGAAAATAGAACATGAAACTAAATGCAGAATGTTCCTTTTTTTGTATGTATACATAAACACACACACACTAAACAGCACTAGAAATAAATACCAAAATATTAACTGTGATTATCTCAACGAGGTGGGACTATGGTGGATTTTTATTCTTTCTTGCTAAATTTTCTTCAATAAACATGAACCAATTTTATAATCAGAAAGAATTGTTTTGAAATTTAATCATTTCTTGCAGAATGATACATATGAAAATGTTATTTCAATAACAATCTTTACTCTTTTTGTTTAAATTTAGTATATATTTGTAAAGAGTCTTTTTAATTGAGTCAGAGTCTCACTCTGTCACCCAGGCTGGAGGGCAGTGGCATGCTCACAGTCACTGCAGCCTCAACCTGCTTAACTCAGGTGATCCTTCTGCCTCAGTCTTCCAAGTAGCTGGAACTACAGGCATGTACCACCCTACCTGGTTAATTTTTTGATTTATTGTAGAGATGAGGTATCACTAAATTGCCCAGGCTAGTCTCCAACCCCTGAACTCGGGCAATCCTCTCACCTTGGCCTCTGAAATTCCTGGGATTACAGGCTTGAGCCACTGCGTCTGGCCTGATTTTAAGTTTTAAGGTATTTTTGTTTGCCCATCACTAAACAAATAATATTTTACTAATACAGATTGCCCATAATTTGAAATTTAAATATGTGAAGAAAAATGAGTGACACTTCCCATAAACAGGGCAGAAAGAAACAAAAGTTGTTATCATTTTAGCATAAATTAACGGAGCAAATGTACAATCTTTCTACTCCCTTATTCATGCTCATCTTACATTACTAAGAATTCACTTCGTTGAGTCTGTGTCATCTTTCTGTTCTTTTGTTTAATTCTTCCAAAAATGTTCTTACCATTTCTCTTGGAATAGGCTGCCTTCAAAAAGATTTAAATTTTGAAGGAGAAACCAAGCTGCTTACTTTAATAGAGACATGTATAGTCATGAACTAGAAAAGTATGCTATTATTCAATTTAGATGAAATGTTTAAAATTAACACTACCTCATGGAAATACAATCTTTGCTTTGAAAATACAAAGAGAAAGTATGATTTTTATTTTGTAAGCAAACTCCCAGAAGAGCAATATAATTCAATTTCTTTTTTTGGGGGGGGGTCAGAGTCTCACTCTGTTGTCTAGGCTGGAGTTCAGTGGCATGCTCACAGCCACCACAGCTTTGACCTGCTGGGCTCAGGTGATCCTTCCACCTCAGCCTTCTAAGTAGCTGAAATTACAGGCGCACACCACCATGCCCAGCTAATTTTTAGAAATTATTACTTATTGTAGCATCGAAGTCTCACAAAGTTACCCAGGCTGGCCTAAAACCTGAACTAAGGCTATGCCCTCGCCTCAGCCTCCCAAAGTGCTGGGATTACAGGCTTGAGCCACCAGGCCTGGCCCAGTTTCTTAAAACAAGTAAATTGGACTAGGCATGATGGCTTATGCCTATAATCCTAGCTCTCTCGGAGGCAGAAGCTGTCGGATTGCTTGAGCCCAGGAATTCAAGACCGGCCTGGGCAACATAGCAAAAAATAAATAAGCAAAATTAGTTGGCTGTGGTGGCTCATGTCTATAGTCCCAACTTCTTAGGAGACTGAGGCCAAAAGATCATTTGAGCCCAGGAATTGGAGGCTGCAGTGAGTTATGACTGTGTCACTGCATTCCAGCCTGGACAACAGAGTGAGACCCTGACTCAAAATAAATAAATAAATAAACTCAAAGGCATGATTCCCAGAAAATACTTGCATCTTCTCTGTTTCCAAAAATGTGATAGATTAGCATAAAATAGTCTCTACAAAAACTCTGATGTATTCAAAGGGATAATCGTGTCTGTTTCCAACACCACACCAGATAACTACACCCAGTGACCAGAGCTGCATAACAGGTAGCAAGGGTATGAGCCAGGGTAGGGTGCCTTCTCATCAAGCCTGACTTTGAGGCCCAAGAGCTCTTCATTAAATGGGAAAGTTGATGCCTAGAATATGAGGAAACTATTCCTGTGTCTTACATGTAATATTGGGTATGCTAGGTTCAGCAGATGTCAGTTTTATCTGTAGTCACTCATGGAAAACATAGCTGCCTGAATATTTTTATGCATGATTGTATTTCAAATGGCAAAGAAACACGTATTAAACTTCATACCTATTTTTTTCCTAGTAGTATATTTTATTTTCAAGTTCTTTAAGTTGGAAATAACATGCATTGGAAAGGAGAATCCCAAAAGAAATGAGAAATTCACATGCATAAAACAAGTTTTTGTTTTTGCTTTTTTGCTGTTGAAAGATCCAGTCAGGCCAGGCGTGGTAGCTCAAACCTGTAATCCCAGAACTTTGGGAGGATGAGGCAAAGGGGATTGCCTGAGCCCATGGGTTCGAGAACAACCTGGGCAAGATCTCATCTTTACAATTAAAAAAAAAAAAAAATTTAGCCAGGCATGGTGGCGCACGCCTGTAGTTCCAGCTACTTGGAAGGCTGAAGGGGACGGACTGCCTGAGCCCAGCAGATCGATGCTGGGGTGGCTGTGAGTGTGTCACTGCACTCCAACCTAGGTGACAGAGACTCCAGGAAAAAAAAAAAGATCCAGCCAAAGATAATATGCCCCAATGTTACTTCAATACTCTCAGGCCTAAAGATTTTCTTTTCTAAAAAATTTGTTTAACTATCTGAGATGGGGGTCTTAGCTATTGCTTGGCCTTGAACTCCTGGACTTAAGCGATCCTCCTGCCTCAGCCTCCTGAGTAGCTGGTACCACAGGTGTGTGTCACCACACCTGGCCCTTGGTCTTAAACAAAGTTCAACGCTTAATTAAATTAAAATGAATGTCACCTCTAAATGTAAGAAACAAAAAGGGAAATGTGCTTTTCAGTTGGTCAGCATTTACTAAACTCCTCCCGAGGGTAACATCTAGGTATTTTTATGTTCTATAAGAGTTTATCAAATTATCAAAGTCATTCAGTTATTTTTAGAGTTACTGTGAAACAGAAAACTGTGTGTTGTTTCACTGAACATGGTTACTCAAATATGTGTGTATCTGTGTATATGTATGTATGACAGATTATTGAGCTCTGCAAGTAGACTACAATATATCTAAAGGGACAACATTGCCTCAATGTTTTCCAGGTAATTTGGGAAAACTCAACTTCAATAGCTTTCTGTCTTTATAGTTTCTTCTCTCCAACTGTAACCTAAGTCAAAAATGAAAATTGTAGGTTTTATTTTATTTCTCATTTTTGAGGGGGCCCTAAAAAGGGCCTTTATTAAATGTCAGGCTCCAAAATGTTATTTAGTCCCCGAAGCTGTAGAGGGTACAACGCTGGCGATTGAGCGGGTAAACCACATCCAGGGCTGTGACCGTCTTGCGCTTGGCGAGCGCGGTGAAGGTGACAGTGTCCCAATCGCTCTCTCCAGGAACACCTTGAGGACCCCACGGGTCTCCTCGTAGGTAAGGCCAGAAATGTGCTTAACCCCAGGCCAGGCGCCGGATGGCGAGTTTGGTGATCCCCTGGATGTTGTCGCGTGGGACCTTTTCCTAGGCCTTTATCTCTTTTGCCGCTTCCCGACATTATCAAAAGATCTGAGAACAAGAGGTGAAAATGGTAGGTTTTAAATACGATCGTAAGGCCAAGATCTTTAGTGTTTTAATACCAAACAAACAAACAAAAAAATCATTGTTCAAAGTATGAACCCAAATACTACTTTGGGAAAGAGAATGCATTTCTTTATTACTATTATTCAAAATGCAATCACCGTTTAGTGTTTTTTCTGGACAAAATCTTGGTTAAAACATAGACGATATTTGAATATTTAGATGTCTTATAGGAATTTTTAAAAACTGAAGTTTAAGAATGGAAGCTTTTAATGGCTCATAATGAAGACTTGGCGCTAACAACACTGAGTAAATTCCATGTGATGCTAACTGTAAGCTCCACAACGTGATCCAAAGAGTTGAAAGTGAAGATGTCTGATAAATTTTGGTTTATGTCAAATTTTTTAACAATCACAAGCTACAGAACTAAATAATAAATGTAATGTACCAAACAAAAGAAGATTAAGCCTTGGACCCCATGCAGCCACATGGTTATGATATGCTTCCATTAAATATACATATAATCTGTTAGTGGGTATAACAGGCAAACTACAAATGATTGGTGTTTCCAAATAGTAGCTGTTGCAAAAGTATCTGTTGAATACATAAAAGTTCTAAGTATGTATGTATGTATGGAGAAAGGCAGAGAGAGAGAGAAAAAAAATTAAAACAAATTTCTAATTTTTAGATAGTTGTATGTTTTCTTTACTTGAATTCTTTTTTCATTTCATTGTTGTTAATTACAGTGAATTCATATTTCATCTTTTCCTGTTAGTGAAACAGCTCTTACAGGCCTAAGCACAAATGCTTTTGAAAATGCTTATTAGCACTGCTCTCCTTCCAAATGCCTTATATTTATGGTCCATGTTAGAGTTTGCAAGTTTTTTTTTTTCCCCTTTGATTTTAACAATAATTATATTGATACAAGCAGGTGATACAAGTTCTGTTTTACAATGAAGAGACAGAGTTAGAAATGTTAAATGACTTTTCCAGTTGTACACAACTAGAGATAAACTTTAATTAGAATCAAGGTCTTCTGACTCTCAATTATGTTTTCTAATAACAATGTAAGGCAGCATTTTTATAAATTCAATTGTGGTGATATTTCTATATTTTTCTGACTGATATTCTTAGTGTTCATAAGTGAATATAATGTAGATGAAAGATAGTAGATTTTTTTAAATTATAAAGATGTGGGATACAATTCAGGGTTGGGTATACAAACGTTGATTATGCAGGTACCCTTGTTGATGAGGTATGCCCTTCCCTCCCCTAGCAGTTTCCCTCAACTGCCAATCCCACCCCACCTCCCCTGACAGTTTCCCACTACTGCCAATCCCTTTCTTATAGTATTACAATTGTTTAAGGTCCGTTTATGCATGAGAACATAAGGTACTCTGTTCTTTGTTTCTGTGATAGATCACTGAGTATGCTCGACTCTAAATCCATCCACGTTGCTGCGAAGTCTATATGTTTGTCCTTCTTTATGGCTGCATAATATTCCATTGTGTATATGTACCACATTTTTAAAATCCAGTACAGCTTTGATGGGCAACATGGTTGGTTCCATGCTTTTGCTACTGTGAATAGAGCTGCAACAAACATAGATATGCAGGTATCTTTTTTGTAGAATGCTTTGAGTTCCTCCGGGCATTTCCCAATAGGGGAACTGCTGGGTCACATGGAAGGTCAATTTCTATTTCTTTCAGAAATCACCACACTGCCTTCCAAAGAGGTTGTACTAGTTTGCATTCCCACCAGCAGTGAAGAAGCGTTCCTTTTTCTCCGTATCCTCGCCAGTATCTGTTGTTGTTTGTTTTATTAGTGATGGCCACTCTTACTGGGGTTAGGTGGTATCTCAATGTGGTTTTGATTTTCTCTGATGATGAGTGAGACTGAGCACTTTTTCATGAGTCTGTTGGCTGCCTGTATGTCTTA
The DNA here is from genome assembly GCF_000164805.1 of Carlito syrichta. Lineage (NCBI taxonomy): Eukaryota > Metazoa > Chordata > Mammalia > Primates > Tarsiidae > Carlito > Carlito syrichta. Next base: position 260,015 of record NW_007245634.1, read on the forward strand.
TTTTGAGAAGTGTCTATTCATGTCTTTTGTCCACTTTTTAATGGGGCTGTTTGTTTTTTTTCCTTTTGGTGCATTTGAGTTCCTTGTAGATCCTAGATGTTAAGCCTTTGTCAGATACATCGTTGGCAAATATTTTTCCCATTCTGTGGGCTGTCTCTCTGCTCTCTTGATGGTTTCTTTTACTTTGTAGAAGCTCATCAGTTTGATGAGGTCCCACTTGTCTATCCTATTTCTTAAGGTATGGACATTTAAGTTTCTAAATAGGAATTGGTTGCCAGTTCCAGTAGATTTTTATGTATTATAATTTCATATATAACTGGAAAACAGCAAGAATATTTATGCAGAGTTTTTCTTAGCCAGGAAAAAAATGTTTAGTCACTGCAGTACTTTAAAAAATCAAAGGTGACTTATTTAGCATGTTGAGTGCCTATTTTCTAGATAGTATACTAAGGAGTAGACACACATACACACACACACACATACAAATTTACCATATAATTTCTCTGTTCTCTTATCTAAGAGGCTGGTCTGTTACCATATCAGGAAGAGGCAAGAGGGTAGGTTTCTGAATTGAATATCAAAGAAACCTGATTTAGAAAAAGGTTCTGGAAAAGGAGATCTTGTATGACAGTTGACCCTCCTCTTCAAACAGTGCTGTAATTTCTGTTCAGGTTAATAATCAACAACATTAGATAATTCAGGTTGAGGTGACAGATGTGTAGGAAAACACAGTGACAGAGAATTTCTCAATGTAGAAGTGTGTTGAGATGATGTTGGGTGTGGGGTGGTGTGTTGCTCCATGGGTTTTTTGACTCGGTCACAGAAAAGAATTTCAGAATTAGTCCCAAGTATAGTTTAAGACAGAATTTATTAGAAAGAAAGAAATATGCCCAAAGGGCATGAGACCCTTAGGATAAAGGACACATGCTTGCCTTTGACAAGATGCTTTATATACTTTACAATGATTATTAAGCAAACCGTGAGCTAAGAGCAGTGCCCTGCAGGTATCTGATCATGAGTTTTTTTGTTTTTGTTTTTGTTTTTTTTGAGTTGGAATCTCACTCTGTTGCCCAGACTGGAGTGCAGTGGCCGCTCCCGGCCACCGCAGCCTCGACCTGCTGGGCTCCGGTGATCCTTCCGCCTCAGCCTTCCAAGTAGCCGGAATTACAGGCATGCGCTACCACTCCCGGCTGATTTTTTGATTTATTGTAGAGATGAGGTCTCGCTGCCCAGGCGGGTCTCGAACCCGCGGGCTCAGGCAATCCACTCACCTCAGCCTCCCAAAGGCGCGGGATTACAGGCTGAGCCACCGAGCCCGGCTTGATCATGAGTTTTAATTACCATCTCTCAACCTTCTAAGGTCACAAGGACTTTCTCAATAGTTAACGTTATTGCCTAACTAGATTTGGGCTTTTCTTAGAACGTCATGTCTGTGTTTTGGGTAATTTCCTACTGTGTCTGTGATTTACTGCACTGGTAGACACATATTCCAGCCTGCAAGGTGGTCAGGTCTGGTGTGCCTGGTTGGTCAGACAAAGGTCGTACCAATAAGAAAGTTGTCTGAATAATGCTTACTCTATTAAATTGCCTACAAGAAACTTGTCTATGTCTAACCTGCGCTGAATAACCTGCCACATGTCCTTTCTCTTAAGGAACTCATGCCCTTTGGGCATATTTCTTTCTTTCTAATAAATTCTGTCTTAAACTATACTTGGGACTAATTCTGAAATTCTTTTCTGTGGCCGAGTCAAAAAACCCATGGAGCAACACACCACCCCACACCCAACATCATTTCAACACTCTCCTACATTGAAAAATTCTCTGTCGCTGTGCTTTCCTACACATCTGTCACCTCAACCTGAATTATCTAATGTTGTTGATTATTAACCTGAACAGAAATTATAGTACTGATTGAAGAGGAGGGTCAACTGTCATACTAGATCTCCTTTTCCTGAACTTTTTTCTAAATCAGTTTCCTTTGATACTCAGTTCAGAAACCTATCCTCTTGCCTCTTCCTGATGTGGATGTGGTAACAGACCAGTTTGTGAGATAAGAGAATAGAGAAATTATATGATAAATTCATGTGTGTGTGTGTGCGCGTGTGTGTGGCAGAGAGTCAGTATTCGACAGTACTCATGCAGGTCCTGACAGGCACTCACTATTTGCACTATTGATGACTAGATGAGATCATGTATATAATTGTGGTGTTATGTTACACATTTTATAAACTTAAACACTTGTATTTTATAAATAAACATATATATTATATATATTGGTTTTCTTCCATAGCTCCTGGTTCATAATTCCCATAACCCTTGTTACAGTTTTTGCGTATAACGTTGGGTGCTTTAAACCTCAGGAAATCTCTGACTTTCTCCTGCCTTCCTTTTACTTGCTTCAAGGCAGGACTCTAATCTTTTCCCAATTTTCTGATGTAGGTCATAACACCCTCATTCTAGAGGAGGTTCCATCCCATATCCTGGAAGAAGAAATGCTGATGTCATGATGCTTTCATAAAAACCCAGGAGGACTAGGTTAGGGAAACTTCTAGAGAGCTGAACACCTGGAAGTTCCTGGAAGGTGGTGCATCCAGAGGCCACGAAAGCAGCTGGGCATGGTGGCTCATGCCTGTAATCCCAAGCACTATGGGAGGCAGAGGGAAGAGGACTGCCTGAGCTCAAGTGTTCAAGACCAGCCTGGGCAACTTGGTGAGATCTCATCTCTACAATAAATAAAAAAATTAACCAGGAGTGGTGGCGCAGGTCTGTAGTTCCAGTTACTTGGAAGGCTGAGGCAGAAGGATCACAGGAGCCCAGCAGGTCAAGGCTGTGGTGGCCGTGAACGTACAACTGCACTCCAGATTGGGTGACAGAGTGAGACTCCAACTCAAAAAAAAAAAAAAAAGAGCTGAGTACCTTGCCCCATACCTTGCCCTAGATATCTCTTCATCTGGATCTTTTGTAATATCCTCTATAATAAACATAAACGTAAGTAAATGTTTACCTGAGCTTCCTGAGCCACTCCAGCAAATTAATCAAACCCAAAAAGAGGGTGGTGTGAATTCCAGTTGAAAGCTATTTTTGATCAGAAGTTCCAGAAGCCCAGATTTGCAACTGGTGTCTTAGAGGGCAGTGTTGGGGACTGAGCCTTCAATCTGTGGGATCTAACACGATCTTTAGGAATATGGTATCATAATGAAATTGAAGGATACTCAGCCAGTGTCCACTGCTTAGTGTGTGGGGAAAAAACCCCATACAATTGGTCACAGAAATCTTCTTCTGTGTTGATTGTTGTTGTGGTATGAGAGCAGAGGAAAAACATGGTTTGATAATTTTTCTAAAACAATAATAAACAGTATCTGACTTTGTAAAGCACTCACTAAATGTTAGTCTTGTTCATTCCAATTTAATGGGAAGATTATTTACATATAATGACATTAAAAGTTAAGACATGAAAATATCTTAAGAGTGATATGGAAAGTAAACTGTAGAAATCCAAATAAATCATTTTTGGCTAGAGTGATCAGGGAAAACGTCAAGGAAGATGAAGTTTTACCCTTTATTACTTTTGCAAGCAATTAACTTCCAATTCAGTTTCTTCTTTGGCAAAAATGAAATATTTCTCCTTGAAGGAGAAAGCCAGTTGTGATGATGGCTGTGAGGTTTCCCCTTGGTGAGTGTTGTTCCAAGGAAGTGCTCAGCCAAACTGGACAAGGGCGGGACTCTGGGGATTACCCAAGTTCTCATTTGTTTTGATCCTTCAAGAAGAGTGTTGAAACACCCCACCTATGTGCACTCTTGGCTACCCCAGTGGGGATCAGGAGGGAGTCTCTGGTCACTGGGAAAATGCTGTTGCACAGGGCAGGCTCAGAAGAGTTCACCTGGGGAGTGAGAGATTGCTATGGCAACAAGTGCACTGGCTCCCAGCCTTAGCCTCTGGCCGCCTGTGTTCTGATGTCAAAGTGCATCTGGCCTTAGGGCCTTAGGTGTTCTCATGGCGGCCTGCCCCAGCCAGGAACTGTGTCACAACAGAGTCTGTCCTTGGGGCCTGTCCCCTCCCAGGCCAGTTAGAAGGAAGTTGTCAGCAAGGGTTGAGTTCATGGGGTATGGTGGCTGAGGCTGCTCAGGGCTCTCTTTTTTCTGCATCACTCCGTGTAGCCTTTAGCAGAGCACGGCCGTGGGGAAAGCAGTTTCCCATGAGGGCCTGGAGTCCCACAAGGCTCAGGAAGCCCTCCAAGTCTGCAGCAGGAGCATAGAACTCATGAGTTCCCCTCATTCACCTTCCCCACTGTGTCCAAAGACTGCTGGTGGTCTGTGCTATGATCTAGAGGAGAGTCTGGTTACTCCAGCCCAGGTGGATTGATTTCTCTCTTCTTTGAACTATGTGGTTATCACCTCTTGGATGAGTTGTGTGTGCTTCTGGTCCTGTTCCTCTCTGGGTGCTTAGGAAACTCTCTCTAGCTTAGTTTGTTCCACAGGAGAAACGTACTCTAGCTGCCTCACATCAGCCATCTTAATCCCTTCTCCCATGTTTAACTTTTAAAGAAACTGCCAGCCTGTCATCCAAATCAACAGTACTAATTGTTCCTCTTCTTTGCCAACACTTCATAGTCTTTTTAAGTTTAATCATTAGTAGTGGGTGTTTTGGTGGTATTTAACTGTGGTTTAAATTTGCGTTTCTCAGTTGGGTGCGGTGGCTCACACCTATAATCCCAGCACTTTGGGAGGCCGAGGTGAGAGGATTGCCTGAGCCCACAGGTTTGAGCCTGGACAACTTGCTGAGACCTCATCTCTATAATAAATAAAAAAATTAGCCAGGCGTGGTGGCGAATGCCTGTAGTTTCAGCTACTTGAAAGGCTGAGGCAGAAGGATCACCTGAGCCCAGTATGTCAAGGTTGGGGTGACTGTGAGCAAGCCACTGCACTCCGGCCTGGGTGACAGAGTGAGACTCCAACTAAAAAAAAAAAAAAAAACTGCATTTCTCTAGTATCTAATGATGTTGAAATATTCCTTTTATCTGAGGACAGAAACTTGATTTATATTCATAAATTCTCATATAATGATCACATAATATACAAAAATTTTCCTGTTATGATATTTATTGTTGGAATTTTGCTGAAGTTGTTAAATACATGAGAATTCCATTTATTGAGGTAATAGGAAAGTTGTACATGCTCTAAACAATCAACTTCTTTGAAAATACAAATGCCTATTTTTAAAAATTGAGGTGTTTGCCTTATTATTGAGTTGTAAAAGTTTTTTTATATATTCTGAACACAAGTTTTTTGTCAAATATTATTTTACAAATACTTCTCCTCAGACATTGGTTTGCCCTTTCATTTTCTGAACAGTCTCTCAGAAGTGACCTAACATATTTAAATTTTATGAAGTATAATTTTCTTTTTTTGGTTGTTTTTCTTGTATGTGTCTGTGTATGCTGTCTAAATAATCTTTGCTTAACATAAAGTCACAAAATTTTTCTACAAGTTTTGTGGTTTAGTTTTTGATCCATTTGGAATTATTTTTAAATATAACCCTGAATAAACATTGAGGTTCATTTTTTTCTCCATGCTGATATCCAGTTCTTAACATTTGTTGAAAAGACTTATTGTTTTTTTCTATAGAAATGCTTTGACATCTTTGTTGAAAATCGAAGGCTCAGGGAACCTTCAAAAATCAGTTGACAATTTTCTTCTTTTTCAAAACTGTCTTGGCTGTTCTAGATACTTTGCTTTGTTACATAAATTTTAGAATCAGCTTGTACATTTCTCCAAAACAGCTTGCTCAGATTTTAATTTGAAGTGTTGAAACTATAGATCCATTTGGGAAGAATACTTTTTAGTTTCAATAATAACAAATTGAAAACAATTCTAATGCTATAGTAATACAGTTTTTTCCTTTCTTAAAATGTATATACATTTCTTGGCACTCTCTGTATATCTGTATACACACAAACATTTTCATTATGGCATTTATTGTTGGGATCTTGCTGAATATGAGAATCTCATTTAACAAGGCCCCATGAAAGATATTTTAATCCCCAGTGCTAGGAAAGTTGTTCTTGTTCTAAACAACCAGAAGATTTTAATTTTATGAATATTGAGTTTTGAATTTATTATATTTCCTTCTAGGCAGTCAATAAATTTGTGGCTTAACTCCAGCATTTGTGTAAGTACTTATGATTTCCAGTATCAGTTTCACCCTTGCCTTCATCTTAATCTCCTTCTTTTTCTTGTCCTGATTTTTCAGTATATTTTATATTCCATTGCATGCTTTATTTTTTAAAATAGTGTCAATTATTGTGAGTGATATTGTATTGTACCCACATTATTTATATGTACAGCATATAGGTCAGGCTTGGTGGTTCATCCTGCAATCCCAGCATTTTGGGAGGCTAAGGCAAATGAATTGACTGATCCCGCGGATTTGAGACCAGTCTGGGCAACTTGGCGAGACCTCGTCTCTACAATAAGTTAAAAAAAGTGAGCCGGGCATGGTAGCTTGCGCCTGTAGTTCCAGCTACTTGGAAGGCTGAGGCAGAAGGATCGCCGGAG
>NW_007245634.1:266684-296244 GCF_000164805.1 Carlito syrichta
GTCCCCTGGTTTAGAACCAAGGACCCTTTGTGATGCTATGTGCAACTTCCCTCCCACCCTCCCTCCTCAGCAGTATCCATCAACTGCTGACCCCTTCCTTTTGCTAATGTGATTAATGTTCAGGTCCCACTTATGAGTGAGAACATTCAGTATTCAGTCTTTTGTTTCTGGGAAAGATCACTAAGTATGATGGTCTCCAACTTCATCCAATGTACTGCGAATCCCGTGATTTTGTTCTTCTTTATGGCTGCATAATACTCCATCATGTATATGTACCACATTTTCTTTGTCCAGTAGTATAAACTAGTTTTAGAGAGAATGCATTCTTATTTCAGTAATCAATGTTATTATTTCAATAGTAGTCAATATTTAATAGAAATAACCTCCACTTAGTTCTTCAGGTTGTAAAATTCCTTTGGAAAAGAGGAAGACACTAAGTTGACTATTGGCGCTAACTTGTTTGCCTTACATTCTGTCCCCACCTCCCACCTCTCTAGCTGTGAAACCCTGGAACTGCTGCTCCATCAGCACAAACTTCTCTTCTCCAAGAAGCCCCTTCGCTTGCCTTATTTTAACTGGTGCCCTCTAGCAGCCCAGTGGAGTGGTGGATGTGATTCTTTTACACCTCATAGACTTGACTTTTTAAAATTTTTTTTATAGGTTTACCCCCTGAAAGCAAAATGAGGTAAGAAAAAGGAAATAGACTTGACTTTCTAGGGGCAAGACTGGAATCGTTTGACCCCTCATTACATCTCTCAGATGTGGCCTCTATAACCTGTTGATTTTCTTTGTCAATGTCATTTATCATTTGACTACTTTCCTTTGTTCAACAGAAGCTTTGCACCTGACTTACAGTCTTCTCTTGGCTCCAAATCCTGCCACCATTGTGGGTAGCTCCTTTCTTTTTTTTTTTTTTTTTTTTTTTGCGTTCAGAACTACCTCTTTATTAAACAAAGACATAACTCAAAAGTTTCCAACTTCCTATACATGTTAAAAGCTCTAAACAAAGATCCTTAGATACAAAATATGGTCCAAGTGGCTCCAAATCAATTCTATGACAAAGTATTATTTTAAAGTCATACTTATTTTAAAAGCCTGAAGTTCTTTTATGGCTATAAAAATACCAAGTTAGAATTTTTATTTTGCTAAGACACATGAACAGAATCAATGTAACAGTCCACACATTCTGTGATTTCTCAACATTAGACATCAGGAGCTTCCAGGGGATGCTGTTGCCGTTCACAGTTCAGAGAGAGTTCAGAGGCCTCCGTGAAAGCCCAACTTTTCTTCCTTTCTGCCCACAAGATTAATTTGCCTTTTCAGAAGTCTTGTCGGATGTTTTCCTTGTTTGCCTCTCCATGTTGCTGCTTAATTTGATAGATTTCATTTTCTAGTTGCACAATAGTCCGTTCAATCTCATAGTTCTTACTGACCAGGGACACCCAATTTGACTCCATTTCTCTCAATTTAGATCCAGCCGTGAGTTGCATGTTCTTTCGCTGCCAGTTTAAATCTTGAATATGTTTTCTTAACTTCTGAAGTTCTTTCTGTGCGTGTTCAATCATATGCACTAGATTTTCATTATATACTTTCCAGGCATTACATCCATGCTGTGACATTAGTTCTAGATTCTCAATCCGAACTGCTTGATGTTCTAACTGGGCCATAGAATTGTTTACACATTCTTGCCATGCAGTAATGTCATTTTTCTGACCCGAGGAAGGGGCTGGAAGCTCATATCGTTTCATACTGAGCAGTTCAATCGGTTGTCGAGCAGCCAGTCTTTCAAATTCATTTCTCATTATGTCAGTTTCAAAAGCAGAATAGTCCGGGGCCGTCAGGTAGCTCAGGTAGTTCTTAGTAGGTCGGTACCTGCGGGTTTCCTCCTCTACCAGCGCCGCGGCCGCTTCCCGCACACCAGGGGCTTCATATCCTTGATCAAAATAAGGCAGCGCATCCACCACCACCTCTCCGGCCACCAATCCCGTGCCCGCCATGCTGAGGCCCATAGGCCCGCCGGCCTCTTTTTTTTTCTTTTTTTAAGTTGGTGTCTCACTCAGTTGCCCAGGTTGGAGTGCAGTGGCATGCTCATGGCCACCCCAGTGTCTACCTGCTGGGCTCAGGAGATCCTTCCACCTCCGTCTTTCAAGTAGCTGGAACTACAGATGCACACTACCATTCCCAGCCAATTTTTTTTTTTATTTATTGTAAAGATGAGGTCTTGCCAAGTTGCCCGGGTTGGTCTCGAAGTTGTGAGCTCAGGCAATCCACTTGCCTTGGCCTCCCAAAGTGCTGGAATTACAGGCTGAGTCACCGAGCCCAGGCTGTGGGTGGTTTCAATATCCCCAGTGTCCTTTCAACACTGTGGCCTCTCATTTTCTTACCCAACTCACCTATTATGGGCTTTTATACTCTTAGCTACCTCTTCCCACAGTCACACTCTGGATCTTTTAGCCAACAACAGCAACGAAATGATTGATATTCCAAATCAACAGCTCAGACACTAAGCACAGTAACCACCATCTCTCACGTTTCTGGCTTGCAACTTTAACTACTTCCACCCCAACAGTCCTTCAGTAAGAGTCCAGTCCCCATTTCTGTATCTTTTCCCTATATTAAATTTCCTTCCTATTCAGTTTATATTCTATGTTCTATAATTTTAAGAATAATTTTGACAGTGACATAAATTGTCTTGTCTTTTTGTCTTATCTTCCATCTAGCAAAAGTGAATCCAGTGTGACCCCAGCTCTTTAGTTGTTCCATATCTTTATATGAACAACAGAACAATTTTGTAGAAAAATCACAAGACGAGGCTTATCAGTTCCTCGAGAAGTTTACAGTCACCTTCAGCTGGGCTGCAGTCTGGCCCTGAAATCCTAGTGTATTTCCCAAGGCAAGTTGCTTTCTTACTTTCTTAACTACTTTACATTTTCTCTAGTCAACTTTATGTCTTAGATTGTTTTGCCATTCTCCCTTTCATCCCTCGTAAAGTCAGAGCAAGCAACTTCCCACCACCTCCCTCTCACCCCTCTCTCCCATTCTTGTCCTGTGTATCTCAGGAGAGTCCTTTCTCTTGTATTTACCAGTTTTCCATCAAACCTCCCTAGCCTTTTAAGAACTTTAGAGAATGGATTTTCCATCCTCCCCATTATATCTTCAACTTTTTTGCTCTTTTTTTTTCTTTATTTTATTTTAAAGATGTGGGGTACAAGTCATATTTAGGTATGTAAGTGGTCTACAAATGGTAAAGGTAGGGCCTTCCACTGGTCCTCACTTCCCCTGGTTTAGGATCAGGTACCTGTAGTGATGTTATGTGCCCCTCCTTCCTCTCCTTGAATGTGTCATGCACCTGCTGATCCCTCTCTTGTAATATTGTGATAAATGTTCAGGACCCAACTTTTTGCTCTTTTCTTTTTTGAGTTGGAGTCTCACTCTGTTGCCCAGGCTGGAGTGCAGTGGCTCAGACACACTCATGGTCATCCCCGCGTTGAACTGCTGGGCCCTGGCGATCCTTCCGCCTCAGCCTTCCATGTAGCTGGAACTACAGGTGCGTGCTACCACACCCGGCTAATTTTGATTTATGTAGAGATGAAGTCTTGCCAAGTTGCCCAGGCTGGTCTCAAACCACCGGCTCAGGCAATCCACTCATCTCGGCCTCCCAAAGTGCTGGGATTATAGACTGAGCCACTGTCCCTTTTTGCTCTTAGTGATATTTTCTCATCAACATTTCAATTTGACCTTTCAGAAAGGCTAACGTGAAAACAAATATTCTTCTGAACTACATGGCGCATTTTAACATTAATATTTTCAGCATCACCAACAGTCTTTCTATGGGTAAAATCTATAAACCATTTTGAGGTCATCAGTGCCACTTTTCTTGGACACTTGAACCTAATTGCATTCTAAAATATTTTCAACGTTAACTGACACCTTCCTGCCAGCAGGGGGCTCTGTGTCAAAAAAAGAAAATAAAACAAAAATACAAACTGAGAGTACAAACTGAGAGTACAATCTAAGATTTGGACGCAGGTACTGATCACACTACTTATTCCTTTGATACCATATTAGCTACCACAGGACAGTTGTTTACTATCCAGAGAAGAGAATATCCATGAGGGAGTTAATAGGTAAAAAATTAAAATAAAATAATTATTTCAAGGAGACTGCAAATGAACTTCAGATCTGTAATGAAAAGCATATCTTTTTTTTAGTTAATATGGTCAAAAAGATAAGAAGGGAAAAATGGTAAGTACATTAAAAAGAACTAAAGGCATATGTTTATTGTGTTTCACTTTACTGAGCTGCACAGATATTGTGAATTTGATAAATTGAATGTTTGTGGCAACCCTGCTTCCAGCAAACCTATCAGCGCCATTTTCCAACAACACATGCTCACTTCGAGTCTCTGTGTCACATTTTGGTAATTCTTGCAATATTTCAAACCTTTTCATTATTTTATACCTGTGATGGTGGTTTGTGATCAGTGATATCTAATGTTACTATTGTAATTGTTTTGGGTTCAACAAACTGTGCCCATAAAAGATGGTGAACTTAATCAATAAATGTGTGTGTTCTAATTGCTTCACCAACTGGAAGTTCTGCATTCTCTCTCTTCTTGGGCCTCCCTGTTCCCTGAGATAGAACAATACTGAAACTAGGCTTGCTGATAACAGTGCAATCACCTCTAAATGTTCAAGTCAAAGGAAGAATCACATGTCTCTTATTTTACATAAAAGCTAGAAATAATTAAACTTAGTGAGGAAGGCATGTTGAAAGGTGAGAAAGGTTGAAAGCTAGGCATCTTGTGCCAAATAGCCAAGTTGTGAATGTAAAGGAAAAGTTATTAAAGAAAATGAAAAATGTTACTCTATTGAATGCATGAATGATAAGAAAATAAAACAGGCCGGGCGTAGTGGCTCATGCCTATAATCCCAGCACTTTGGGAGGCTGAGGTGAGAGGATTGCCTGAGTCTGCGGGTTCAAGACCAGCCTGGGCAACTTGGTGAGACCTCATCTCTACAATAAGTCAAAAAATTAGCTGGCCATGATGGCGTGTGCCTGTAGTTCCAGCTACTTGGAAGGCTGAAGCAGATGGATTGCTTGAGCACAGCAGGTAGAAGCTGTGGTGGCCGCGAGGATGCCACTGCTCCCCAGCCTGGGTGATAGAGTGAGACTCCAACTCAAAAACAAAACAAAACAAAACAGCATTATTGCTGATATGAAGAAAGTTTTAGTCGTCTGGATAGAAGATTAAATCAGGCACAACATTGCCTTAAGTCAAAACCTAATCCAGAGCAAGATGAACTCTTTTCAGTTCTATGAAGGCTGAGGGAGGTAAGAAGCTGCAGAAGAAAAGTTGGAAGCTGTCACCGCAGCCTCGACCTGCTGGGCTCCAGCGATCCTCCTGCCTCAGCCTTCCAAGTAACTGGAACTACAGGCCTGCGCTACCTCGCCTGGCTAATTTTTTGATTTATTGTAGAGATGAGGTCTCGCCAAGTTGCCTAGGCGGGTCTCGAACCCGCAGGTTCAGGCAATTCACTCACCTCAGCCTCCCAAAGGCGCGGGATTACAGGCTGAGCCACTGAGCCCAGCTACTAAAAATTTAATGACCAATATTGTGAAGGTCCTTCCAACCCTGTTGCTTTTAAGTTTTGACAACCAACCATCCACTGGTATTTATATCTGAAAATTCAGATTCCATTAGTACAAGCCAGTAGTGTACATGAGGAAATGTGAGGAAATATATTATTTGTGAGACTGTGACTGGAGTTTTAAAAAATTGTTTATTAATCTTTTAGTATCTTGACTCCATGCAAGCAGGATAGCTTACACATGGATGCACAAATGTAAGGTTTATGTTCTGGCTTAATAATAGCATTATTTAAAAACAGATATTCTAAAACATATTTTAGAGATTTATTAGAGCAGCTGGATCTGGCTAATATGAAATAAGTACTAAGTCACATTCAAATCAAAGTATTTTACAGTGGAATTATCTTGCATATATTCTTTTTTAAAAACATGAACCATATGCTTTTCTATTAGAAATCTGATTTTTCTGTGGTGTATACATGACAAATAGATTCTTGCAGGAAAAAAAAGCTGATAAAATTAAAAAAAAAAAAAAAAAAGAAAAGTTGGAAGCTACAGGATAGTCATATTTAACTGTGATCCAAAGCACATGTGATGCTGCATTCTCAAAACACTTTTAGTTTTTATCAGTAGTCCTAAAATTTTAAATTATTTTTGATGAAATAAATAAATCCCATATTTAATATACTTCTGATTAAAGCTGACAAATACATCTTTAAGACCACACGTGTGCATAATTAACACCCAAGCGCACTCCACATGGAGCTTGAATAATCTATATCTTGATCAATGAGGTTAATCCAACAATCATATACTTAGAATGGAGAGATAATGTCAAATGTCTATAAAAGTGGTTAAATACTCAAGTTTATCTTTAGTTCATTGTAGAATGGCAATATAGAGTTCATAAAGTGGCACTAGTATGGAGCCATACCTTTTACAAGAGCATTGCTTTAGTCCAAAATTTTGCTATATTATTTGTAGGAGACAGTGGAGATTACAAGCAGCCTAACCCCTTAGCTATACTTGGACAAATATTTTCAGGGATTTCTGAGGTTTGAATCAACATGTTTGCTGACAAAGAGTTTATATTATTGGGTTTTGTTTGTTTTCTTGTTTTTTTCTTGTGCTTTTCCAAAAACTTGTATAAAATCATCAGTCTGTGACTTGTATATGATTGATTTGTACTTCACTTATGATTTGTACTTCACTTATTTGTACTTCACTTATTCTGAACTGAGATATGTCTTAACAACGTCTAAAATTAAGAACTACACAATGACATGTTTCCATTATTAGTTGTTTAAGGTTTTGGTAATACTTTTTGATGTCATTTGTACATTCAAGTTAAGTCAAACCTGCATATTGCATTCACTTATTTTTTTCACATACAGTACTCTATTAATTCCTATTTCCATGTTAACAAAATATATCAGTGACTTATTATTCTCATATTTGAAAAATTTAATAATCAAAATTGGGTTTATTTAAAAACCTAAGTCCTGTGGTACTTGAATACTGAATAGTAAGCTATTAAAGAATTAAAATGACTTAAAGTACACATAAAATTACTGTGCTAAAATGAAATTCTAAATTGTAGGTGATGATTCTCATTGTAAAACATCTTGAAAAAATATATTTGAGAGTGGATTTGTGTAGTGGGTTCAACAGTTGCCCCCAAAATAGATATGCCCACCTGGAACCTCTGAATGTGACTTTATTTGGAATAATAAGGTACATATCTTAGAAGAGGTCATCCTGAATTAGATTAGGCCTTCAGTACAATGCTGAGTCTCCTAGTAAGAGACAAAAAGAAGACAGAGACATACATGGAAAGGTCAACAGAAGATTGGAAAGGTGATGAATGATTGGAGTGATGCATCTACAAGGCAAGAAATACCAAGGATTGTCCACAGTCACGAGAAGGAGAAGAGAAGCATGTAATGCATTCTCTCTCTAAGCCTCCAAAAGGAAATATCTCTGCCAACACTTAAATTATGGACTTTTATTTTCTAGAACTGAGAAGAAATAAAAATATCTATTGTTTTAAGCCATCAAATTTGATACAATGGCCCTAAGAAACTAATAAATAATTTGCTATAGCAAAAAAAAAAAAAAGAAAAACAAAAGGTGGAAGCAAGCAGAGGGTTAGTCATGACGTGAACTCTATAACATAAAAGCACAAGGTACAAGGTGAAGCAGCATATGATGTTCTAGAAGCTGCAGTAAGTTACCCAGAAGATCTAGCTAAAATCATTGGTAAAGGTGGTTACACTCAACAACAGATTTTCATTGTAGATGAAACATTCTCATATTGGAAGAAGATGCCATTTAGGACTTTTTTCTAGCTAGAGAGGAGAAGTCAATGCCTGGCTTCAAATCTTCAAAAGGCAGGCCAACACTCATGTTAGGAGTGAACACAGCTGATGACTTTAAGTAAATGAAGCCAATGTTTATTTATCATTCTGAAAATCCTAGGACCCGTAAGAAGTATGCTAAACTCACTCTGTGCTCTGTAAATGGAAGAACAAAGCCTGAATAATAGTACATATCAGGTTTACTGGATATTTTAAATACATTATTGAGACACTGCTAAGGGAAAACGATGCTTTTTTTTTTAGTTGGAGTCTCATTCTGTCGCTTAAGCTGGAAGTGCAGTGGCACACTCATGGCCACTATAGCCTCAACCTACTGGGCTCAGAAGATCTTTCCACCTCAGCCTTCCAAGTACTTGGAATGACAGGCATGTGCCACCACATCTGGCTAATTTTTTGATTTATTGTAGAGATGAGGTCTCGCCAAATTGCCCAGGCTGATACCTAATCCTTATGCTCAGGCAATCCTCTTGCCTCCCAAAGTGCTGGAATTACAGGTGTGAGCCACCGCATCTGGCTAAAAGGTACTTTTAAAAATATTACTGCTCAATGACAATGTACATGGTCACTCAAGAGTTCTGATGCAGATGGACAAAGAGATGAATGTTGTTTTCATGCCCACTAACACAACATCCCTTCTGCAGTCCATGGACCAAGGAGTAATTTCACATTTTAAGTATCATAGTATAAGAAATACATTTCATAATGCCATTGCTACCATAAATAGGGATTCTTCTGATGGATCTGGGAGGGATAAATTGAAAACTTTTTGGAAAGGATTTATCATTCTAGATGTCATTAAGAACATTCATGGGAAGAGGTTAACAGAAGTTTGGAAGAAGCTGATTCTCCCAAACCCTCATGGATGAATTTGAGGGGTTCAAGGCTTCAGTGAAGGAAGTGACTGCAGATGTGGTGGAAATTGTTGGGAGCCGGCCCCGGAGGCCCACTGAGCGTTAGGGATCAGGAAGGGCCGTTGACCCCGAGACCACTAGGATGTGTTCCGGAGCTATTAACCCCATTTCCTCCCCCTTTCTACTCAGCACTAACCAGATTAAGCTCCTGTGAGCTCAAAACATAAAAACTCTGAGACTGGGACGAACACAAGCTAATTTTAGAAGCTCATTGCTCCCATTCTTCCACAGACTGCAGTTTTGGCTTTCATACAACTTGCAATTCAAACTCGTGTCACATCTAAGAGCCTTGGTATCGGTCACAGGCTTCTGGGTCATGATCTTAGGATTTATTGAAGTTGAATAAGGTGTAAATTGTAGAATATAGTTTTAGAAGACAGCCATTTTGTTGAAAGAATGTGGCTGGGTTACTTGCAGGTAGCCCACTGTGAACTTTGGACTGGGCCACATTCCAAGCATTCTGGGATGGGGCCACTTTAGTTTGTAAAGTAAGTACTTAAGTCTCTATAAAATTGTTTAACTTGGTATTAGTACGAAAAGGGTTTATAGGCAATATGAAAAGGGTTTATAGGCAGTACAAAAAGGGTTTAAAGGCAGTCATGGATTAAGGTTTCATGGATTAGGTTATGGGATTATACCTGAAAGAACATCTGGTGGGTGGGGAACGCCCCTCACACACCCGACTGTGTATAAAAGACCCATTGTAATTCCCAATAAACGTCTTCTGCACTAGACTGGAGTTCAGTCTCTTTCTTTCTCTCTCTCTCTCTTTCTCTCTTTCTTCTTCCCCCCCAGTCGCCGATGCTGTCTCCACCTTTGGGATACCCTGAACCCAGCTGGAGCTGGTCTCCGGCAAGTGGCACTTGAACGTGGGACCTCAAGGTAAGCTTTCTTTTTCTTTTTCAGGATGGATAGGACCTCACCCAGGGTGCCGCGGACTCCTCTGTAGAGACAGGCAGAGCAAGGAAGGGTGAGCAGTTTAAGAGCCGTGATAGAATCATGGGCCAGAGTGAATCTAAAGAAAGGAACATGTCTACTAGTATTTTGAACATATTATCTGATAGAGGAACCAATTGGCTTGCCTTTTGCATTTTGTGTGCCTTAGCTTTATGGAATATTTTCCAAAATACTTTAAATCCACAGCACGATTTCTCTAAAATTCCGGCCAAAAATAAAGACACTCCCCTGCTGGCTATAGCCTCGGTGCCTCCTTTAGATGATGAATTTTCCCCTGAGGAGGAAATGGAGTTGGAGGAGGAAGTGATTGGGTATCATAAGTGAAAAAATCCTGGTAATGTTGCCAAGGTACCTCCTCCCATACCCTTTACTAGAAATAAGGTGAAAACACCAAAATTCACACCTGGGTGTGTGTCTCCGGCTAATGTAGGTATGCAAGGAGCCAGAAAAAAGGCTGAGAAAGAGGGAGATTTTACCTTGTCTTCTTGCTTTCCAGTAATTTATATGGAAGAAGGCACAGTATATGAGGCACCTCACTGGGAGCCGCTACCATATAAATTAATTAAGGAACTTGTACTCGGTATGGTCCTACGGCTCCTTATACTATTACTATTATGGAACAATTTGCCACTCGGTGCATGACACCACAAGATTGGTGACAACTTGCTAAAAGCTGTTTGTCAGGAGGAGCCTATTTATTATGGAAAACTGAATTTGAAGATCAGGTAAGGATCCAGAGGGCTGTTAACCAGCAGAGGGATCCAAATCAGTTTCATATTTCTAGCAATATGTTGTTAGGAAAGGATTATATGAGTCAGTTGACAGTCACTAATCTTACCCAAGGAAGTTTTACTCCAGGTAAATTCTTGTGCAAGTGAGGCTTGGAAGAAGTTACCTATTAATTCTACTCAGACTACCTCATTATCTGATCTTAAGCAGAAAACAGATGAAACTTACGAGGAGTTTCTCTCTAGACTTACAACAGCAGTAAATAGAGTAATCTCTAATGCAGAAGCAGCAGATATCCTTATTAAACAGTTGGCTTTTGAGAATGCTAACAGTACTTGCCAAGTTTTGATTAGACCAATTAGAAGAACAGGACAATTAACTGATTATATTAGGCAGTATGCTGTTATTAACCCTGCCGTTATGCAGGGTATGGCAATAGCCACCACCTTGAAGGGAGAAACTTATGCACAATTTGTGCAGGGAATGCAAAATGGTAACAATAAATCAAAAAACAGCTTGGTTTTAACTTGTTATAACTGTGGGCAGCCTGGCCATATTAGTAGGGACTGCCCAGCTAAACAAGGGTTGCAGGAAGCTCTGATGCAACAGTCTAATGAGAGCTCTTGACCAAAAGTCTCTGTGTCCTAGGTGTCAGAAGGGATTTCATTGGTTTAGGGATTGCAAATCCAAATTTCATAAAAATGGCACTCTGTTAACTAAACAGCGATCTATGGTGCCGATTCTGGGAAATGGGTAGAGGGGCCGGCCCTGGCCCGAAATAACAATAGGGGCAGCTTCCAGCATGAACCCATTTGTTCCCTTTGTCCCATCTCAGAACTCATCAGAGCCACCCCAGGGAGTACAGGACTGGACCTCCGTTCCTCCACCACAACAATATTAACTCCAGATGTTCCAGTTACCCCAATTCCAATGGGTGTGAAGGGCCCTCTCCCAGATGGAATAGAAAGAAGTTCCTTGTCTCTACAAGGAGTTTCTGTGATTCCTGAAGTGGTGGACTCTGACTACACAGGGGAAATCCAGGTACTTGTTGCTCCCCCTAGCAAAACTGTACAATTTTATGAAGGTGAAAGAATAACTCAGTTACTACTCTTACCCTATCATAAAATGGGCAAGTCTCTGACCGATAAGCCCAGGCGTGACTCTGGATTTGGCTCAAGCAATTTTGCTTTCTGGGTTCAGGAAATTACTAACTCCAGACCTCTAAAAGCTTTATATATTCAGGGAGTTAAAATTAAAGGTCTGCTAGATACAGGGGCTGATGTTTCTTATATTGCTGGGAAAGACTGGCTGTCCTCCTGGCCAACACAAGCAGCCCCATCAGGACTCATTGGCATTGGTCGAGCACCCTCTATAGCCAAAAGTTCTCAAATCTTAAATTGAACAGATAATGAAACTTCAGGAACCTTTTGTCCCTACATCATTCCTTCCATCCCCATTACACTTTGGGGATGCAATATTCTTGCTCAAATGGGCATGCTTCTGTATAGTCCAGATGACAAGGTATCAGTGCAAATGCTACAAATAGGATATGATCCCTTAAAGGGGCTTGGAAGGAACAGACAGGGCATAAAAGGACCTGTTCAGGTTGTAGAGAGGAAAGACTGGTCTGGTATTGGCTTTTCAAATTTGCCCTAGGGGCTATTGTTCCTGAGGCTGCTGATCCCATTACCTGGAAAGATGATAAACCAGTTTGGGTAGAACAATGGCCCATGCCCTCAGAGAAACTTAAGGCAGCAAGAGAATTAATTCAACAGCAGTTGGAGGCTGGTCATACAGAGCCTTCTACCAGTCCTTGGAATACTCCTATATTTGTTATAAAAAAGAAATCTGGAAAATGGAGACTTTTACAAGATCGAAGAGCCATTAATGCCACCATGGAGGCTATGGGTGCATTGCAGCCCGGGCTGCCATCTCCGGTTGCTCACAGGATGCGTCAACTCCTGTTTGGATTCCTGATTGATTTATTTGAAATGTCCCTGCTAACCTGAAGACTGAGATGGGTGGCATGGACCCTGTAGACTCAAAGGAATAGATGTGGAGCAATGCTACCAACCATTACATGATGAACAGGATTTGCAACACTCGGCTAAACAAGAATTGCACCATCCACCCTGCCAGCCAGAGGAAGGAGGAATACTGACACACCAGATGAGAGAACTTTCACTGCAGAACAAAAACTTCCCTCTCAGATTATCCCAAAATCAAGACGACACACTATCAGATGCTGATAGTGAAAAACTATAACAACGTCTTCAGTGTCCGTCATTCCCAATTACCAGCATGGGAGCAAATAGAATTTCTGGCAGAAGAAGCAGGAGATATGGTAACTTCACAACATGCTAAAAATGTAAACAAAATAAGGGTTTTCACTTCCTTTATCCTCTCCTATTCCTCCTATAACTCCAATTCCTGCTTTCCCTACTACTCTTGGTTTTTGTAATCTGTTCTGTGAGTCCCTTCGCCTTTATCTGGGAAAGAAGGGCAGGCGTCTACAGCCATGGCGCCTAGCTCTGACTTGCAGTCTTTCTCTTTAACCTTTGGAGAAGGGGCAGGTGCCAAAGGCCATGGCACCTGTCCCCAGCCTCCAGTCTTTCTCTTTTACCTTCAGAGAAGGGGTGGATGCCAAAGGCCACGGCATCTAACCCCAGCCTCCAGACTTCTCACCCCCTTTTTTCCACCCACATGTCTCTTCTCAAGCGGGTGGCTCGGACAAAGGACTTATGAAGGAAGCTCTTGTTCACCTCCCATTTGTTTCTAACAACACTGAGAAGGACTGACTGATCATTTCATGAGATTCTGGATATCCAATATGGAGAGACTGTGCATGTAGTGAGTTGTGTTACAGGAAAGGAACCCTGAACTTGTGAACCTTAATCTTTTATAGTGAACAGGAAGCATGCCTTCTCTTTGCTCTGGAAGAGACACTATCTCTATCTTCCAAGGCTGTTCAATATGCAAACATTCTCAAAGTGAATGAACATCAGAGATTAGAGACATTGTGGTAAGTTTTGGCTCTACCATCGGCATATGACAAAGGAGTTTACGTACCTCTGAGGAAGTATCACTAATATATACTTGAGAGCCAGGTATATTCCTATCTACTAAGAACTTCCTTCCCCTTGAGACATCAAAACATTTCAACTTAGTAATGTCATTTACAGAGGAAAAAAATGCAGCACAGAATTACATGTTGCATTTGATTGTAATGTCCCTTTTGTCTCTTTGAATCTGGAACCACCTCAATCTCTTTTTTATTTTCATGGCCATGACACTTAGGAATATTATGGCTATTTTTGTAAAATGTACTTCATTTAAAAAAAAAAGAGTTTCCAAATCATTACATTCTGTTATCTTTGGCAGGGTTGTCATAGAGTGAAGCTAAAGTTTTTGTTTTTTTTGAGTTAGAGTCTCACTCTATTGACCAGGCTGGAGTGCAGTGGCACGCTCACAGCTACCGCAGTCTCAACCTGTTGGGCTCAGGCAATCTTTCCACCTCAACCTTCCAAGTACCTGGAGCTACAGGCATACACCATGCCTGGCTAATTTTTCTTGATTTATTGTAAAGATGAGGTCTTACCAAGTTGCCCAGGCTGGTATCGAATCCCTGGACTCAGGCAATCCTCTTGCCTCCACCTCCCAAAATGCTGGGATTACAGGCGTGAGCCACCACAGCCTGTAATCACAGGCTGTTATTGTGTTCTGATTGAAAGGGAAGGAAAGGGAAAAGAAAGGAAAGGGAAGAGGAAAAGGCAAGCATTCATTTTTAAATTCTGACAGGTAGATAATATATTCACTGAGAAAAGGACTTCTAGGAAAACTTCTATGCCTGAAGTTCTGAGATCTAGTTCTGAATTCTCTAATTACTATGTGACTTTGGACAAATTATTTGATTGATTTGGAATATATTTTATAAAATAACAACTTATTAAATTCTCAGTCATTAGTAAGGTGATAGTTCTGAAAAATTCTTATAACCAATATTAAACATGACATTTTTGCATAAGCAAAAAGTACCTCATTAATGTCATAAATTATATAAAAATTCATTTGGAAAAGTAGTAACAACTGTATCCAATATATATTGCCTCCTTAGAAAATTTAGAATCAGGCTGGGCACTGTGGCTCACTCCTGTCATCCCAGTACTTTGGGAGGCCGAGGCAAGAGGATTGCCTGAGCCCAGGGGTTTGAGACCAGCCTGGGCAATTGGGCAAGACTTTGTCTCTACTATTAAAAAAAAGAAAAAAAATTAGCTGGGTGTGGTAGCACGCACCTGTAGTTCCAGCTACTTGGAAGGTGGAGGCGGAAGGATCGCTGGAGCCCAGCAGGTCGATGCTGGGGTGGCGGTGAGTGTGCCACTATACTCCAGCCGGGGCGACAGAGTGAGAATACAACTAAAAAAAAAAAAATTTAGAATCAGACATGAAATGTTTGTTCCTTTTCTATGCATACACATGCATGAACAGTAAGCTTCATAGTTACTTGCCTTGCCTGATTTACTCAGGAAGAACAGATGAACAGAGCTGAATTCTTACTCTCAGGGACATAAGATGGGTTTTATCTTCTTTGAAGAGAAAAAGAAAAGCTTAAATATACTTAAAGTAAGACGAGCTCGGTGGCTCAGCCTGTAATCCCGCAACTTTGGGAGGCTGAGGTGAATGGATTGCCTGAGCCTGTGGGTTCGAGACCCGCCTGGGCAACTTGGCGAGACCTCATCTCTATAATAAATCAAAAAAAAAATTAGCCGGGCATGGTAGCGCATGCCTGTAGTTCCAGCTACTCGGAAGGCTGAGGTGGAGCAGGTCGAGGCTGCGGTGGCTGGGAGCGGCCACTGCACTCCAGTCTGGGCGACAGAGTGAGACTCCAACTCGGAAAAAAAAGAAAAAAAAAAAAAAAAAGAAAAATATATATATATATATGTACATATTTTAAAAATATATATACTTTTTAATATATATATACTCTAAAATATATATATACTTTTTTATATATATATATTTTAAAATATATATACTTTTTAATATATATACTTTTTATATATATACTTTAAAATATATATATACTTTTTTATATATATACTTTTTTTACTTTTTAAATTTTATTTTGAGAGATATATATACTTTTTTTATATATATACTTTAAAAAAATATATATATACTTTTTTTTTGAGTTGGAGTCTCACTCTGTCGCCCAGACATCAGTGCAGTGGCTGCTCCCAGCCACCGCAGCCCCAACCTGCTGGGCTCCGGTGATCCTTCCACCTCAGCCTTCCAAGTGGCTGGAACTACAGGCGCGCGATACCACGCCCGGATAATTTTTTTTTTTGATTTATTGTAGAGATGAGGTCTCGCCAAGTTGCCCAGGCGGGTCTCGAACCCGCGGGCTCAGGCGATCCACTCACCTTAGTCTCCCAAAGGCGCGGGATTACAAACTGAGCCACCGAGCCCGGCTTTATATATATATATATATATATATATATATATATATATATATATATACTTAAAGTGAAGACGAGACACCATGGTTTTTATTGCTGGGAGTCAGTCTCAAGCCTAGGTTTTATTGGGAGTGGAAATATTTTTACCATATGGAAATATACTGATCCAGGTCTCCTAGAAATAGTGCTCTAGCTGTAGGATGATAAAAATACTGAGACAAAAACTGTCAGCACTCATAACATCTCTTGAGTGATGAATAAGGCAGTATTTCATTTTGTCTAAAAATTCCTACAAAGAATTTTAGAGACCAGTAACAATCTTAAAGACCAGTAAATACAAGCCACATATATCCAAAAATGAGGTAGTGGGTAATGTTTTAACCTTCAGTAGAAAAATGTATTGGTGTGAGTAAAATTCTCAATCACTTAAGACATCATTTCTCAAAACAACCCCCAAACATAAGTAAACCAAAACGACAAAAACACAACCACAGCCACCATGGAAATCTACTTAGGTGGAAATATCACATGTGATCATATTTACTGACCCATAAAGACAGGATTCTGAGTAATAGCCTTTTCTCCCTCTTTGTTATTTGCAACTTAGTGTACTCATTGCCAGCAGATGGTAAAGCATTTTATGTTCTTAAGAGGTAACCAGGGACGGAGATTCTACAACGTCTCTGAGGAGTTTTTTCAGCATTTTGCAATCCTTGCTGTCAGGAAACTATTCTTCATAGTTAACCTAAATCCCACAGGCCAAAGTTTAGACCCATTTCCTTTGGTTCAGTCCTCAGTGGAGATGAAGAACAGCTGGGAACCATCTGCGTAATATTCCTTTATAAACTCAAAGGCTGAGGTCATCCGTGTCTTCTGTTTTACTGGCTAATGATCCTCTTCATTTAATCTGTCTCCATGTCATCTATTTCAAACCCTTAATCATTTAAATTCTTGCCTGAGAATTCTAAGTTTTTCTCATTTCTCCTATTGTGTACAAGACACTAATATTTGTCGAAGAGTTGAGAGTCATTTTTTTTCTCCTGTATTTATGTCCATAAGATCCAGGTATCATAGCATATCCACCTTTAAACAATAGTATGCATTTCTCATCTATCATTATCTGTGTTCTTTATGCTTACTGTCTTCTTTATAGATAAGCCACACATTTTTGAATTTGATTACGTATACTTTTTTGTATTTGCATCACTTTATGAACATGAATCTTATTGCTAAATTGAATTCAACAGAATCCTCTCTTTTCTAACTAGAACCCCAAAACACTATATGGTGGCAAATATATGTATATATATTTTGAGTGTGAGTCTCACTCTGTCGCCTAGACTGGAGTGCAGTGGTACGCTCCCAGCCACCACAGCCTCAACCTGCTGGGCTCAGGTGATTCTTCAGCCCCAGCCTTCCAAGTAGCCGGAACTACAGGGGCATGCTACCATGCCTGGCTGATTTTTGATTTATTGTAGAGACAAGGTCTTGCCAAGTTGCCCGGGTGGGTCTGGAACCCGTGGGCTTAGGCAATCCACTCACCTCGGCCTCCCAAAGTGCTGGGATTACAGGCTGAGCCACCGAGCCCGGCCAGTGGCAAATATCTTATTCTTATATTTGTTTTTTGAGTTGGGATCTCACTCTATCACCCAGGCTGGAGTGCAGTGGTACCATCATGGCTTACTGCAGTTTTGACTTCCTGAGCTCAGGCGATCCTGTGCCTGATGAATTTTTTTTTTTTTAAATTTTTGTAGAGAGGTCTTACCAAGTTGCCCATGCTAGTCTCGAACCCCTGGGCTCAAACAAACCTCTTGCCTCAGCCTCCCAAAGTGTGGGATTACAGGTGTGAGCCACCACACCTGGCCTATTCTTCTATTTGAAATTATCCATGATTTTAACATTCCATTGTGATCATCAAATAAAATATGAAAAACAATTAGATTTAGCATAAACCCTACAAAATGTTTGGATTTCAGGTCAATATTACCTTTGATAACTGTTTTTTTTCCCCTTAGAAAAGTCAGAGGGTGCCAAAAACATGTATACACAAATTAAGAAAGTAAAAAACCATGTTAAAATTGCAATACTTGCCGGGTGTGGTGGATCAAGCTTGTAATCCTCGCACTTTGGGAGGCTGAAGTGAGAGAATTGACTGAGTTCAGGGGCTCAAGACCCCTGGGCAACTTGGTGAGACCTTGTCTCTACAATAAATAAAAAAATTAGCCGGATGTGGTGGCATGTTCCTGTTGTTCCAGCTACTTGGAAGGCTGAGGTAGAAGGATTGCCTGAGCCCAGTAGGTTGAGGCTGTGGTGGCCATGAGCGTGCCATTGCATTCCAGCCTGGGCAACAGAGTGAGACTCTGACTAAAAAATAAAATAAAATAAAATTGTAATACTCAATATATACTAAAAACAAAATAAATACAAGTCACGTTTGACTTCTGCAATTACAAGAGGTGCTCAAAGTGGTTATCGTCAGCGTCTAGACATTTCTGATTGTGACAAACTAAAAGTAATATATAGATAGCATCTCTTAAAATGTATTTGCATTTTTTGGTACCCTTGGTACTTCTACCGAACAACAATATTAGCTAGGCAATCCTTAGAGACAACGCACATAATAGCTTGTGTGGGGTATTGATGTGCATTGCTGCTGCACTGCTTTGTTCCTAAAGCAGTATTTTCTTTGCTATTGTAGACAGAGTAGAATTGGCTCACTGGGGCTTGTGTCATTAGGCCTTAGTGTATATTGGCTTGTCCTGCAGCATGGTTTTGTGGAAGTACCTCACTTTTTTTTTTAATGTGTTTATTTAGAACTGGAATCTCACTGTCATCTAGGTTGTAGCATCCAGTATAGTAGCACAGTTATGGCTCACTGCAGCCTTGACCTCCTGGGCTAAGACAATCCTCCTACCACAGTCTCCCGAGTAGCTGGGACTACGGGCACACGTGACTACACCTGGCTAATTTTAAAATTTTTCTTGTAGAGACAAGGTCATACTATGTTGCTGAGGCTGGTCTCAAACTCCTGGCCTCATGCAATCCCCTCACCTTAGCCTCCCAAACACTTCTTTTGTATGCCACCATATCACAGCTATGAGCTGTCTCCACCAAAATTCTTCCTATAACCACAAAAAGTGGTCTGTGCAGAAATTTCACTTACAGTCTGACTAGAAACTAACCGAAAGAAGGGGCTGCCACAACCTGTTAAATCGCATTTTTCTGGGCTCATGATTTCCATTCCTACAGTGATCCAACTCAAGGCAAGACAAACTACGCCTATTCTAACTAATTCTATCATTCTAGTTTGCAAAAAAGTTAGATTGGTCTCACAGGATGTTTCTTCACGGAGTCATGCTGCTTTATTGTACTTTTGTTCCTAAAGTGTTTGTTGGTGAATATCTTTTCTTTCTTTCTTTCTTTCTTTCTTTCTTTCTTTCTTTCTTTCTTTCTTTCTTTCTTTCTTTCTTTCTTTCTTTCTTTCTTTCTTTTTCTTTCTTTCTTTTTTTTTTGAGTCAGAGTCTCACTCCGTCACCCAGACTGGAGTGCAGTGGCATGCTCATGGTCACCCCAGCATCGACCTGCTGGACCCAGGTGATCCTTCCACCTCAGTCTTCCAAGTAACTGAAACAATAGGTGTGCACTATCATGCCCAGCTAATTTTTTGATATCTTGTAGAGACGAGGTCTCACCAAGTTGCCCAGGCTGCTCTCGAACCCCTGGGCTCAGGCAATTCTCTTGCCTCGGCCTCCCAAAGTCCTGGGATTACAGGCTTGAGCCACTGTGCCTGGCCAGCAGGTGAATTTCTAATGATTAAATTTCTATCTGGAGGGAAGAGAAGTTGAATTTTTTTTTTTTTTTTTTTTGCATTGGAGTCTCCCTCAGTCACCCAGGCTAGAGTGCAGTGGCATGCTCACAGCCACCCCAGCGTCGATCTGCTGGGCTCTGAAGATCCTTCCGCCTCAGCCTTCTAAGTACCTGGAACTACAGGTATGCACTACCATGCCTGGCTAATTTTTGATTTGTTGTAGAGATGAGGTCTTGAACCCTCAGGCTCAGGCAATCCACTTGCCTAAGCCTCCCAAAGTGCTGGGATTACAGGCTGAGTCACTGAGCCCAGCTAAAAGACATTCTTATTTAAAAAAGGCACTGCATGGGCTGTTGACTGACAGAATTGACAGTTAATGAAGAAATACTAAATAAGGATTGGCATTTTAAAACCTGAGGTAATAAACTGATTTTTGTCTTTAAAAAAAATAACCACATAGCATACAACTTTCCAATGTAGTTCTCCACCTCTTCCAAAAGTAGACACATGGAAAATGTCCTATTTTAAGATGGTCATGAATTAGGTAATACTTTCTCATTGCTCTGAATGCAAAAATAGTCTCTATATTTTAGTATTCATTCAGAAATACATTTCAAAAAGTGACTTAAAATAGTTTCCAAATTGAATGCTGTTAAATTTATTAAAACTGAAATCATAATTTGAAGCTAGAAGTTTTTATTTATTTTACTTTATTTTTTGAGTTGGAGTCTCACTCTGTCGTCCATGCTGGAGGGCAGTGGCATGCTCACGGCCACCGCAGCCTCAACCTGCTGGGCGCAGGTGATCCTTTCACCTCAGTCTTCCAAGTAGCTGGAATTACTGGCTTGCGCCACCAAGCCCAGTTAATTTTTTGATTTATTATAAAGATGAGATCTCTCCAAGTTGACCAGGCTGATCTCAAACCCATGGGCTCAGGCAGTCCTCTCACCTCAGTCTCTCAAAGTGCTGGGATTATAGCCATGAGTCTGGCTGAAGCTTTTCATTTAGATGTGTCTCCCTTGAACTTACTGTTGCCTTATAAAACTGGAAATCATTCCTATGCATGGTTTTCAGAATTATTTGCTAGCCCACCCCAAAAATGTTTCTCATTCATTTATTCAGCAAAAGTTTTTTATGTATCTTTATTCTATGTTCTTGAGATACTTCAGTAAACAAACTAAACTAATATCTTGCCTTCAAAGAGTTCAAATTCTAGTGAGAAGAAATAGATAAAAGCATAATAATTAAATTAAATTAAATAGTGTGTTAGCAGGTATGTGTTACGGCAAAAAGAAAAAGTAGAATAGGAGAAAGTTAATCAGGAACATAAAGATGCAGAGAGAGGCTTAGGTACTTTGTAGTGTTCGTAAGATTTGGGCAGTGCCTTAACAGAGGGAGAAGATGGGTCAAATGTGGGTAGAGTGTTACTGATAAAGTTTACAGCCCATGCAAAGGCCCTGATGCATGTGCTTGCCTAGCATGTTCAATGGTGTCAATGTGTCCACAGTGTGGTAAGGGATGGGGACAGTAGAAAAGAGGTCAGAGGTCCATTCATGAAGTCCTGGGGGCCACTGTAAAGACTGGTTGTAACTCTGAGAGAAACAGAGAAGGGAGCCTTGGAAGTTTTAAACAGAGGGATAACATGATCTGAACTACATGATGAAAGTGCCATTCTGGTTGCTTTGTTGAGAATAGGCTGGCCGGGTGTGATGGCTCATGCCGGTCAACCCAGCACATTGGGAGGTGGAGGCGGAGGCAGAGGCAGGTCAGAGGTGGGAGGATTGCCTGAGTCCAGGGGTTCAGGACCAGCCTGGGCAAATTGGCAAGACCTTATCTCTACAATTAAAAAAAAAAAAGATGGGTATAGTAGCTTATGCCTGTAATCATAGCACTTTGAGAGGCAGAGGGAGAGGAATGCCTGAGCCCATGGGTTCGAGACCAGCCCGGACAACTTGGTGAGCCCTCGTCTCCACAATAAATTAAAAAAAAAAAATCAGCTGGGCGTGTACCTGTGGTTCCAGCTATTTTGAAGGCTGAGGAGGAAGGATTGTCTGAGCCCAGCAGGTGGAGGCTGCAGTGGCCATGAGTGTGCCACTGTACTCCAGCCTGGGTGACAGAGTGAGACTCTGACTCAAAAACAAAACAAAACAAAAAAAACCTCAAAAAGAATAGGCTGTATGGAGGCAAGGTGGAAATAGGGAGACCTCTAGGAGGCTTTTGAGTCATTCAAGTGAGAAATGAGATTATCTTGGAACAGATTGATGAGAAGTGGTTTGATTATCAATTTCTTTGAATTAGGTCACAAGATTTCTGTATGCACTTGATGTGCAATGTGAGAGAAGGAAAGGATAAAGGATGACCTAGGGCTTTTGGTGTAATAACCATGTGTGTGTGTGTGAAATAAAATTTATAGTAAACCTGAAGTTCAAGAGAGAATAGACTGGGCTGGAAATACACATTTGAGAGACATCGGTATATGGACTATGTTATTTAAGGCTATGAGATTGGATGAGATATCAAAAGAATTGAGTGTTGAGAAGAAGTCAGGGACTAAGCCATGGGGCAAGCCCACATTTGAGGTTGGATTGAAGAGGAAGAAAAACAATGAAGGAGCCTGGAAAAGAGAGAACAGTGAGGGAGAAAGAAAACAAAGAGTTTAGTCAATCGGAAAACTCTATATCAAGAAGGAAATCAACTATATTAAATCCAGCTGATAGAGAAGTAAAATGAAGACGACATCCATCATTGGGTTTAGTAACTATGAAAGTCATTAATGGACTTTATAATAAACTTTTGGTGAAATAATGGGTGGAAACCTAATTTTGTAGTACCTAATGGATTAAAGAAAATAAGAAAAGAAGATCAGGGAAAACAAGGATAGACAATCCTACTGAGGAATTTTGTTAGAAATGAGAGTAAAAAGGAATGGTAGTTTTCAGAGGAAGTGAGGTTAAAAGAGATTTTTTTTTTGAGTTGGAGTCTTACTCTGTTGCCCAGGCTGGAGTGCAGTGGCATGTTCACGGCCACCTCAGCCTCATCCTGCTGAGCTCAGGTGATCCTTCTGCCTTAGTCTTCCAAGTAGCTGGGACTACAGGCGTGCACCACCATGCCCAGCTAATTTTTTGATTTATTGTAGAGATGAGGTCTTGCCAAGTTGCCCAGGCTGGTTTTGAACCTGTGGTCTCAGGCAATCCTCTCACCTCAGCCTCCCAAAGTGCTGGGATTATAGGCGTGAGCCACCATGCCTGGCCCAAAAGAGAATATTTTTAAGACAGGAAAAATGACAGCATGTTTGAATACTGATAAGAAACAATTGGTACAGAGTGAAAAATTGTTCTAGAGAGGAGTGGCATTGCTGTTCTCAGTTCTCGAGCACAGAAAGTTTGGGACCTCTGCCTGAGTGAAGGAACTTCTTTTGATCAGAGCATAAATGTTATCTTTATTCACCAAAGGAAAAACAGAGCATGTGGTTCCACTTCTCAGTGGGTGGTACCTGTGGTGGTGAGAGGCTATGGAGGTGTTGCAGTTATGGTAAATGACAAGGTTTAGTCTATGATCCTGGAAGTTGGTGGCTGAGACAAGATGAAGTACATGGTCGCTGGAGGAGAGGAATTAAAAAACTCTCAATTTGCTGACAAAGAAATCAAGAACTGTCACCTTTTGTATACATTTCTGATGTTCTCTTTGCTTTCATTGCATTCTCCCTCAGATGAAATACATTTTTCTTGCCTATATTTAGGGGAGGAAAAATAAATAATCATTAATAAAAATAATCATCTTTCTAGCTACAAGTTACTTTACAATATGTCTAAATGCAGAACATTTCAACATGGGCCAAAACACCCCATTTCTAACACCAGGTACAGAAACATGCATAAGAGAGGGAAATACATAAAGTCTTAGTGTGGGTTTATGGGGCCTTGCTTAAATGAGGCTTCACTGACAGTGATATTTTGAGCTTTCCAGTGATATTTTGGCAGTCCCAGTGATTTTTACACCCTGGCATAACGTGCATATTAAATTCAGGATTGCTGAGCTGTTCACCTCACTTGTATATAGTAAAAGGCAGGGTGGGAGAGGAAAATTGGCATGAGTCCTTGAACACAGTTGTATTCTCAGGCAGATCGGTTTCAAGGAAGAGAACATGTAAACGTTGACAATAAGGATATTGATTCCCTTAAAACTTTCCATATTCACATCCCCCAAGAGAATTCTTTGTGTGTCCTAATTTGAAGATTGCTGATATAAATAGTTGAAAATGTAAAACAATCTGGTTCATTAACATCCTGCCTGAGAAAAAAAAATAGTTCAAAATATTCAGAATGAATGTTTAATTCAATTAACGTGAGGACAAAAGAAAGAAAAAGAGCTTGGAATTCTCCAAAAAGGAAGAGACATTCTTTTTCTAAATGAAGAGCTGTATTATCCTTTAGAGAACATTTTCATTTGGCACCCATTCTTGTAGTTTTGTGACACTGTACAGTACTTGACTGACTGCAACAATAAATCTAGTGATGGTAACAAATCCATCCACCAGTGTGGTATAGACACAAGTCTCAAATGCAGCAGGTGATGTATCAGATTTAGTGTTGTGGGAAAACCTTGGATCTAAGGGTTTCAGCAGTTTTCAAACAATTCAAGCAAACAACAACCAGGGCATTAGTACAAACTGAAGCACCTGGATATTTTAGCAGGCTGGTGGAACCTACAACAGGGACTGAAGCAAGGCTGTTTATAATTTGAGTCATGCAGATAACTGTCATCAGAGAAGTCTAATAGCAGGGCCTCTGGTCAGCAAAACTAACCACCTGGCCAGGTGTGGTGACTCACGCCTGTAATTCCAGCACTTTGTGAGGCTGAAATGGGGGGGGATTGCTTGAGGTCAGGAGTTCGAGACTAGCCTGGGCAACATAGTGAGACCTGATCTATACCAAAAATAAACAAAATTAGCTGTGTGTGGTGGCATGCATCTGTAGTTTCAGCTACTTGGGAGGCTGAGGTGGATCAGCTGAGCCCAGGAGGTCAAGACTGTGATGAGCAGTGATTGTTCCACTGCACTCTAGGCTGAGCAACAGAGTGAGACTCCAACTCAAACAAAACAAAACAAAACTAAACTGACCACCTGAACTAAACTTAGAACTTACCTCTGCAGCTATTACCGAGATATATTGGTATAGAGACGGAAGAGCTGGCAATTCACAATAATAGATAAGGAACACCCAGTAAAGACTATTTGCTCCAATTATAATAGAGATTTATCTACCTCTAGAACAACTCTGTTCTCAGTCAGACCAAATCTTCCTCTGGTTGTGCTCTGGTAATGGATCTAATATATGTTTATCTTAGTCTGTTACTGCTACTATAGCAAAATATCTTATACTGGGTTACTTATGCCTAATAGAAATTTATTTGTCATAGTTCTGAAAGCTGGGACATCCAAGATCAAAGTACCAGCAGATCTGGTGTCTGGTGAGGGCTTTCTCTCTGCTTCCAAGATGGTGCCTCCTTGTTGTGTCCACACATGACAAAAGAGGTGAGATGGTAGGGCTAGACAGCTCTCTGAAGTCTCTTATTTTTTTGGAGTTGGATTCTTACTCCATTGCCCAGGCTGGAGTGCAGTGGCATGCTCACGGCCACTCCAGTGTCGACCTGCTGGGCTCCGGCAATCCTTAAGCCTCAGCCTTCCAAGTAGCCGGAACTACAGGTGTGCTACCACGCCTGGCTAATTTTTGATTTATTGTAGAGATGCGGTCTCATCAAGTTGCCCGGGCTGGTCTCGAGCCTGTGGGCTCAGGCAATCCGCTCACCTTGCCTCCCAAAGTGCTAAGATTACAGGTTTGAGTCACTGTGCCCAGCCTGAATCCTCTTTTTTAAAGGACATTCATCTTATCCATGAAATCAGAGCCACCATGACCATTTTCCAAAAGGCTCCATCTTTAATACCACTACAATAGGAATTAAGTTTCAGTATGAGGTTTGAAGGGACATTTACATTCAAACCATAGCAATATTCCACTTGAAAGTAACTGATATGAAACAGAGTGGCAAGAGCTATCATGAGCTTCTCCCCCTTCTTGCCAGGCACAGTGGCTCAAGCCTGTAATCCCAGCACTTTGGGAGGTAGAGGTGAGAGGATTGCCTGAGCTCAAGACCAGCCTGGGCAACTTGGTGAGACCTCGTCTCTACAATAAATTTAAAAAAAAAAGTTGGGCGTGGCAGCAGGTGCCTGTAGTCCCGGCTACTCAGAAGGCTAAAGTGGAAGGATCACCTTAGCCTAGTAGATCAAGGCTGCGGTGGCCATGAGCATGCCACTACACTCCAGCCTAGGCGTTAGAGTGGGACTCAGACTCAAAACAAACAAACAAACAAACAAAAAACCAGAAACTGGGGTTCCCGGGAGCATTCCAACGAAACTATCTCTATATATGTAGTAGTGAGCATAGGGGCTCCCTATATTAATAAACCAGTCATTCCCAAAACTGTGTGGAACTTTTCCTAGTCTGAAGTTATCTTTTCAGAAAGAAAACATACAAAATTTATGAAAACAGAATTTTTTTGAAATGTTTAGAGATCTGGGCAACCCCTTCAGGTCCCCTCCCACTGTGGGAGTTTTCTGTCCTTTCAATAAATCCTGCTTTAAAAAAAAAAAAATAGCGATCTGTACATTACAATGTTTTATCAAGACTTCCAAAGAAAATTATAAAGATAACTCTGATACTAGAAACACTTTAAAGCCAGAATATAAATTGGTTTGAATGGCATGATATATAAAAATAGACATTGCTTCAGTTTAAACTATAATCTTACAAGAACATCTTCCTTTATATGAAAGAACAAAGGTTATAAAGTACGGAGGAGAAGAATGATTACCAGTATTCTCTTGTCTTAAATCAAATCACCACAAGAGAGCTATAAAAGTTTCTTTTGTGCTTTCCAAGCATTAGTAAGAATGTTTGTTTGGAAAAATTCATTTCCAAATATTTGTATGTATTTGCTTTGCCATATGTTTGAAAGTGGGCTCCTAACTATCTCCCTGGATATACCAGCGAGCTTGTAACAGTGATTATTTCCAAGAAATCTTGGAAAAATACAAGAAAAATAATGGTAAATGAAACAATACATGTGTGGTTTTCAGAGGTAGACAGATTTAATAAAAATTGAAGTGTCTGGTTTATTTTCTCTCTCTCTCTCTTTTTTTTGAGTTGGAATCCCACTCTGTCACCTAGGCTGGAGTGCAGCGGCACACTCATGCCACCCCAGCGTCGACCCGCGATCCTTCAGCCTCAGCCTTTCAAGTAGCCAGAACTACAGAAGCACACTACCACGCCCCACCATTTTAAAAACATTTTATTGTAGAGACGAGGTCTTGCCAAGTTGCCCAAGCTGGTCTTGAACCACAGGCTCAGGCAATCCACTCGCCTCAGCCTCCCAAAGTGCTGGGCTTACAGGCAGAGACACCGAACCCAGCCTATTTTCTCTTTTTTAAAACTTTAAGAAGACTTCCGGCAAGATGGCGACTGGGCAGCCTGGTCAATGAGACCCTCTGCAAAGGAGAACGCAGAGGGTCTCTGGCTCTCTCCTTGGGGGCTGCGGATCCCAACGCCAGCAGCCTGCTCTTCACATGGAGCTTGGACGTCACCACTGCAGGGCCATTGCAGCGGTCTGGACAGCCACTGCAGCCGCAGATGCAGCAGCTGCCGGCACTGCCACGGCCTCTGTGGCGGCCATAGTGCATTGCACCACCCACACCTGAGGTGATCCACGACTTCAGACCTTGAAGCCCCTGCAGGCAAGATTGGCTGGGATCGCTGCCACCTCTGCTGCCACCGTGATATCCTGCCGGCCATGTCTCCTACCGTGCACCCTGAGGCAGGATCCGATCTCCGGCCTCTGACTGACACCTGTCCGGCTCCACCCCGTCTGGGGCTGCGAGATAGCACCACCTGCTGGTGACTCAAGGTAACAACACCTAAATGGGACAAACAAGTTTGAAAAACAGACACAGGCCAGATTTGAGTGGTAAACTGAGTGGTGATCTGAACTGTCCTTCACAGCAGGCCAGGGGCAACTTACCCTAACTGTGAACAAATTTGCCAGCTTGAGAAGACGGCTAGAAATCAGAGCTGAAAGGACATTGGACTTAAACGAAAAGTCTCAGTGTGCTTGATTGGTTTTGTTAGTTTAATGACTTAATTCTATTCCTACTGGTTTGTTCCTTTTTTTTCTCTTCCTTTTCTTCTCTTTTCTCCTCTCTGTAAACCATTTCTTTGTATAGAGGAATAGCACACCAATAAGGTGGTTGGTTAGCTTGCATGTTAGCATCATTGTATGTTTTAGTTTTTTTTGCATGGGAGTTTGTTAGTCTGTAGCCGTGGCCTATTGTTTTTAATCTGTTTCAGTTAACATCTCTCTCTCCATTTGTTGGTACACTCGTCTGTTTCCCCCCTTACTCCTCTCTCTCTCCACCCCCCTTGTCCCCCCACTGTCTGCTCCATTCTCTTCCCTCTGCTAACCTCATTTTATTTCAGGGACTAAACCTACAGTCCCACTGCACAGACAGATTCCAAGGCAGTGGGAAATGGGTTTCAGATTATCCATACACCTGTCGGCGGATACCAGGACCTGTAGATAGATTTTGAACCACAGCTCCCCCCTTAAGTAAATCTCAAAACTGCAAAAAGGGCCACCCTCAACCTACAGTGCAACTCCAGAATTGAACAAAGTAAGAGGGCATACATAAAGAAGAATAGGAGATTGAACAAACAGAAGTAAAAGCCACCCTCTACCCCTGAATAACAGAATTAAAGATGATGGTGTCGTGGAGGGAAGGAAAAAGTAGAGAGGGAAAAAACCTCACAAATGAAAACCAAAAGAAGAATATAGATCTCACACAGACCCCTGGGAGGTCAGACACTGAGAAAACAGACTCTGGAACACAAACAATGAAGAGCCCCCAGAATGACTAGTCACATGCAACAAACCCAGACATTAAGACATTAATAGAGAGAATTTAAAAAATTGAGGAGAGAAGAGGAATATAGGAAGGAGCTGAAGACAGGAATAACAGCAGTAAAGAATACTGTGATGGAAATAAATAACAAACTAATAAGCATGGAAAGCAGAATTAGCCAAGCAGAAGAAAGCATCTCAGAGCTCGAAGACCAAAACACAAAACTCACCCAAAACATAGAAAATAAGCTCAAAAAGACAGAACAAAACCTTCAAGAGATGAATAATCACTTCAAGAGACCGAACCTAAGAGTAATTGGCCTTCCTGAGGCAGAGAGAGAAACAGAGGTCACACTGGAACAAACATTTCATGAAATCATTCAAGAAAACTTCCCTCATCTCATCAGTGATGAAAAAATTCAAACACAAGAGATCCAGAGAACCCTTGCAAGACAACAAATGAGAAGATCAACTCCCAGACACATAATAATTCACCTAAACAAAGTAGGCATAAAAGAAAAAATCCTAAAGGTAACAAGAGAAAAAGGTCAGACTACCTACCAGGGAAGACCAATTAGAATAGCAGCAGATTTATCTACAGAAACCCTCCAGGCTAAGAGAGCCTGGAGCTCTATCTTCAAAGATCTAAAAGATAAACAATATCAACCAAGAATAACCTACCCAACCAAGCTAAGCTTCACCAGTGAGGGAGAATTGAAGTATTTCCCAGATATCCAATCCCTAAGAACCTATGCTGCCACCAGATCACCTCTACAAGAA
>NW_007245634.1:296686-300047 GCF_000164805.1 Carlito syrichta
TAAAAAAAGATATCAACTCCAATACCATCATAGTTGGGGACTTTAATACCCCACTCACAACCCTAGACAGATTATCAGGACAAAAAATCAGCAACAAGATCCGAAACCTCAATGTGACTCTTGATCAAATGGACCTAATTGATACCTACAGAACCCTCCATCCAAAGTCCACAGAACACACATTTACTCATCACTGCATGGAACATATTCTAAGATTGACCACATACTTGGCCATAAATCAAGCATAAGCAAATTTAAAAGGACCAAAATTTTACCATGCACCTTGTCGGACCACAGTGGAATAAAAATAAACGTTAATACCAACAAGTTCCCCCCAAAGCCCACAAAGACATGGACACTAAACAGCATGATGCTAAACAACTCCTGGGTCAATGATGAAATCAAAACAGAGATTAAAAGATACTTGGAAACAAATGAAAATGAAGAAACATCTTACCAAAATCTCTGGGACACCATGAAAGCTGTAGTAAGAGGGGAATTTATATCCCTATAAACACACATGAAGAAATTGGAAGGATCACAAATTAACAGCCTAACAAGCCACCTAAGGAAACTGGATAAGTAAGACCAAAAAACCCAAATTTCAGCAGAAGAATCCAGATCACTAAAATAAAAGCCCAAATCCAGGACATAAAAGACAAAAAGATAATACAAAAAAATCAATGAAACAAAAAGCTGATTCTTTGAAAGGATAAACAAGATCAATGGTCCCCTAGCTAGACTGACCAAGAAAAAGAGAGAAAAAGCCCAAATAAACACAATCACAAACACAAAACATGAAGTCACACCTGATCCTGAAGAAATATAAAAGATCATTAGAGACTACTATGTACACTTGTATGGAAACAAACTTGAAAACCTTAAGGAAATGGAGGACTTTCTGTCGTCATACAACCTGCCTAGGTTGAAACAAGAAGAAATTGAGACCCTAAATAGACCAATAACAATCAAGGAAACTGACTACATAGTAAGAAAACTATCTACAAAAAAAAAAAAGTCCTGGACCAGATGGCTTTCCAGCAGAATTCTACAAGACATTAAAGAGAAGCTGATACCAATCCTACTGAAAGTATTCCAGGCAATTGAGAAAGATGGAACTCTCCCCAAATCATTTTATGAAGCTAACATCACATTGATAGCCAAGCCAGGTAAAGACCCAACAAAGAAAGAGAACTACAGGCCAATATCTTTGATGAACATAGATGCTAAAATTCTCAACAAGATCCTAGTGAACCAGATTCAGCAACACATCTCAGAAATCATCCATCATGAACAAGTAGGTTTCATCCCTGGGATGCAAGACTGGTTCAACATTCGTAAAACTGTAAATGTAATTAAATACATCAACAGATGTCAAAACAAAAACCACATGATTGTATCATTAGATGCAGAAAAAACTTTTGATAAAATCCAGCACCCCTTCTTGATAAAAACCCTCAAAAGTCTAGGCATATGGGGAACATACCTCAAAATAGTAAAAGCCATGTACAAGAAACCCACAGCCAGCATACTCCTAAATGGACAAAAATTGGAACCATTTCCCCTGAAAACTGGAACAAGACAAGGATGCCCACTCTCACCCCTCCTGTTCAATATAGTATTGGAAGTCCTGGCTAAAGCAATCAGAGAAGAGAAGGCAATCAGGGGTATCCAAATAGGAAAAGAGGAAGTCAAGTTATCTCTCTTTGCAGATGACATGATTGTGTACCTTGAAAACCCAAGAGACTCTGTCAAAAACCTCCTTGCACTGATAAAGGACTTTGGCAAAGTCTCAGGATATAAAACAAATGTGCAAAAGACAATCGCATTTCTTTACACCAATAATAAATAAACAGAAACCCAAATAAAAAGCACAATTTGATTCACAATAGCCACAAAAACATAAAATTAAATTAAATTAAAAAAGAAATACCTTGGCATCTTCCTAACCAGAAATGTGAAAGAACTTTATAATAAAAACTACAAAACACTGCTCAAAGAAATCAAAGATGACACAAACAAGTGGGAAAATATCCCATGCTCATGGATTGGAAGAATCAACATTGTGAAGATGTCTATCCTACCTAAAGCAATCTACAGATTTAATGCAATACTCATCAAATTACCAGCAACATCTTCTCAGACCTAGAATAAACAACACAGGAATTCATATGGAAACACAAATGACCAAGAATAGCCAGAACAATCCTCAGCAAAAAAAAAAAACAAAAAAAAAACAAAGCAGGTGGTATCACATTACCAGACTTCAAACTTTACTATAAAGCTACAATAATCAAAGCAGCTTGGTATTGGTACATGAACAGGCACATAGATCAATGGAATAGAATTGAGATTCCAGAAGCAAAACCTAAATTTCTCAACCAACTCATCTTTGACAAAGCCTCTACACCTACCACTGGGGAGAGGAGAACCTATTCAGTAAACAGTGCTGGGAAAACTGGCTGACCACATGCAGAAGATTGAAACAGGACCCCTATCTATCCCCATACACAAAACTTAACTCTAAATGGATCAGTGACCTAAATGTAAAACCTCAAACCACAAGAACCTTAGAAAATGAAGGACATACCCTCATGGAAATTGGAACTGGCATGCAATTCCTGAACAAAACCTGAAACCCACAGGCCATAAGAGAGAAGATAGACAAGTGGGACCTCATTAAACTGACAAGCTTCTGCAAAGCCAAAGAAACCATCAAGAGAGCAGGGAGATAGCCTACAGACTGGGAAAAAGTATTTGCCAACTCCACATCGGACAAAGGCTTAACATCTTGGATCTACAAGGAACTCAAACGTGCTGAAAAGAAAAAAAACAAACAACCCCATTATAAAATGGACAAAAGATATGAACAGACACTTCTCAACGGAAGACATCCAAGCAGCCAACAGACACATGAAGAAACGTTCAACCTCAGTAATCATCAGGGAGATGCAAATCAAAACCACACTGAGATACCACCTAGCTCTAGTCAGAACGGCAATTATCAATAACTCAAAAAATAACAGTTGCTGGAGAGGGTGTGGCAAAAAGGGAACACTTTTACACTGTTGGTGGGAGTGCAAACTAGTGCAACCTCTGTGGAAAACAGTATGGTGATTCCTAAAAGCTCTAAATATTGACCTCCCATATGACCCCGCAATCCCCCTACTGGGTATATACCCTGAAGAACTCAAATCACTCTATCAAAAAGATGCCTGCACACGTATGTTTATTGCAGCATTGTTCACAATAGCAAGGACCTGGAAGCAACCATGCTGTCCATCAAAAGAGGACTGGATTTAAAAAATGTGGTATGTATACATGATGGAATACTATGCAGCCATAAAAAAGAACAAAATCA
>NW_007245634.1:300374-301336 GCF_000164805.1 Carlito syrichta
TATCAACAAGGGTGCCTGAACGAAGCATATTTGTATACCTAACCCTTAACTGTACTCCACAATATCATAAAAAATATTGATTATAAAAATAAATAAATAAATAAAAGTCAAAATGTAACTAAAAAAAAACTTTAAGAAAAATTGTAGTTGTAAAAATTAAATAGAGAACACCTAATAGTGCATATTAGCACAGTTAGCCTTGAGACAAGTATAGACAGCTGGCAACGCTTAATTTGCAAATAGCCCTTACCCAGGAGAACCTGCCCGAGTGTTGAGCAAGGAAAGTCTCATTTCCTTCCAGCTGCTGATCGCAGACCTCTCTTCTTCTCCCTCTCCCTCCATCCCCTCCTCCTGCCCTCATGCTAGTCCCGATTCTTCATGTACACATTTTCCCAGTACTGCTTTAGTGCAGAGGCTGTGGGAAGAAATGGCTGAGGGCAGGGCAAGAAGGGAAGTCGCCTGTCTGCCAGTTCCTCCTGTCCTCCTCCCCATTCCACCACTGGGTTTGTCTTACCTGTACGTTCTCAGTACCAATGTAACATTCCTACCTTACCAGAGCCTCCATCTTATCCTACTGCGTAACTTCCACTCTAATGCCATGGATGAAATGCTTAGGATGGCAT
The DNA here is from genome assembly GCF_000164805.1 of Carlito syrichta. NCBI lineage: Eukaryota > Metazoa > Chordata > Mammalia > Primates > Tarsiidae > Carlito > Carlito syrichta. Next base: position 300,998 of record NW_007245634.1, read on the forward strand.
TGCTTTCTGGAAAAGGAAATGTCTGAGGAACAATTCTGCATTTTTATTTGAAACAGAGATGACCCTACTTCAAGCCACTATGCACACCACTAAAAAGCCAACATTATCACTAAAGTGGTCTTGTATTTTTTATCAGAGTATAGGTAAAAGGAGATGAATAAGAGGTAGAGAAGGGAATCTTCCTTATCTAAAGGGAGGTTACAACTGTTAAGGGTTGCAGATAGGCTAGAATTATCACTTCAGATAAAATAAGGAATGGTTAAGTTCATTTATGGACCCTTCTTTCCCTTCCCTTCCCTTCCCTTCCCTTCCCTTCCCTTCCCTTCCCTTCCCTTCCCT
>NW_007245634.1:301356-403228 GCF_000164805.1 Carlito syrichta
CTTCCTTCCTTCCTTCCTTCCTTCCTTCCTTCCTTCCTTCCCCTCTCTCTCTCATTTTTTTCTCTTCCCTCCTTCCCTTTTTTCTTCCTTCCATTTCTTTGTCTCCTGCTTGTTTTACCTTCCTTCCCTTTTCTTTTTTTCTTTCTCTCTTGTTTCCCTTCCTTCCTTCTTTCCTTTCTCTCTCTCTCTCTCTTTCTCTCTCTCTCTCTTTCTCTCTCTCTCTCTCTCTCTTTCTTTCTTTCTTTTTCTTTCTCTGTCTTAAGAAATATTTATAGAGATTTATTATACACCAGGCACATTGCTGTGTTCTAGGTTTACAAAATTAAAGAGGAAAAAGATTATGCTGTACTTGGTCAGGACAATTTTCAGTAGCTTGATGGATTATTTCTTGCTTATGTCAAAGTCTGATTAGATATCTTGAATGTGCTGATTCAGAGCTCCTGGTGGATACTTAGCAGGCTCATAAGCAAAAAGAGTACTAGAGGAAAGGATAGCACAGGGTGTTTTGTGGCTAGGCTTGGAAATGGTGTGTATGGTTCCTACCATTCTAAAAACCAAAATCCAGTTGTGTAACCATACAAGAGAGGCTGGGAAATGTAATCTTCCCACATGAACAGGAAGAGAAATTGAAAGTAGTGACTAGCCAATTCCTGCTACGTATACTGTCAAAGAATTTGCAATGATATAATCTCAAGAGAATCAGTCATTCCTGACACCTAGTAGGTTTTCCATAACAATATGTTTGATAAAAAAGTGAATTCAGAAAGTGGAAATGACTGTAGGATAGGGTGTAATGGGGTGAGATGGAGAAGAATCATGGGAAGAGCAAAAGTAGCTGGATAGGTTTTCATGCTTGTTTGTTTGGTTTTTTTTTTTTAGTTGGAGTCTCTGTCGTCCAGGCTGGAGTGCAGTGGCACGGTCATGGTCACCACAGTCTCGACCTGCTGGACTCAGGTGATCATTCTGCCTCAGTCTTCCAAGTAGCTGGAACTACAGGCATGTGCCACCACATCCGGCTAATTAAAAAAAAAAAAATTATTGTAGAGATGAGGTCTCGCCAACTTGCCCAGACTGGTCTCGAACTTCTGAGCTCAGGCAATCCTCTCACTTCAGCCTCCCAAAGTGCTGGGATTATAGGCATGAGCCAGGGTATCCGGCTTTCATGTTTTTCAATGGGGGATCTTCTTAGAAATTTTAGTCAGACAATTCTTCATTGTATTAACCTCCTTTTCATGACAAGACATTAGCTCCAAGGTGCTGCTATCATACATATACTTACACTGCACTTTCTATGTGGCAAACGCTGCTATGAATGTTTTCTATATATTTAACTCATGTAATCTTATGAGAGAAATATTATTACTACTTTTATAATGAGAAGAAAACTGAGGCACAAAGAAGTGTAACTTGCCACTCACACTCTAGTCATTGTGGCAATGAAGACATTCCTCCACATTTCAAAATGCTGTTTAAGGATGGAGTACTAACCTGGCTGACAACATCCAGAGATTGTTTCACTATCATCTGACTTTTATTATTGCAGTTGAGCACTCAGATGATCTGTATTTTAAGGTGCTCTACATTTTATCTTTGGCTATTTATATTATCTTCCCTTTGATATTTAAAAATTTCTCTATAGTATGATAATGAGTATATTTCTTTTTATTTATTCTTTATTGGATTCATTGGTCTTCTGAATCTGAGGAGTAAGATCATTCATCATTTCTGGAAAATTTTCAGCCATTATCTCTTTAAATTTCTTCTTCCATTCTGTTTATTTTCTCTATGTTGAGATTCAGTGAGATGTATGTATGATCTCCCTCTAGCCTTATATTCCTGATCTTCTTCTTTCATATGTCCTATATCTTTATGTCTCTAGCTTACATTTGTTATAATTTCTTTAGCTCTACCTTCTTCTAATTTACTATTCTCTTTTCAGCCATTTCTAATCTGTTATGTAACCAAAACACTGATTTGCTAATTCCAATTATTGTACTTTTATTTTTGAAATTCATTTGATACTTTTTAGAAATTTACTTAATTTTGTTCATAATTTTCTCTTTCAGCATATGTCAATGGATTATTTTATACCTTTAAATATATTGCACACATTTATTTCATATTTTTCATTGTTATCAATTCTAACATCTGTAGTTTTTAACATATGAATGTAGTAGTTGTTTCTGTTGGCTTTCACTCGTGGTATCTTGCTTTTGTGTGTATTTAGTAATTTTTTTTACTGTGAGCTGACTTTCCTTGGAACTTTGTGACAATTTTTTGGCAACTGGTTTAATATACCTTCTTTCAAAGAAAACTATAACCTGGCATTCCTTTACATTTTTGATCTGTGCTTTTTTTGTTAATTTAAGCAACAAGCCCATGTGAGTGCAGTTTTGTGATCAGAAATTATCAGGAGAATGCATCTTTTCTTTTTCTTTTTTTTTTTTTTTTGAGTCGAAGTCTCACTCTATTGCCCAGGTTAGAGTGCAGTGGCACAGTCACCACAGCCTCGACCTGCTGGGCTCAGGTGATCCTTCTGCTTCAGTTTTCCAAATAACTGGAACTACAGGTGCACACCACCATGCCTGGCTATTTTTTTTTTGGATACATTGTAGAGATGAGATCTCGCCATGTTGCTCAGGCTGGTCTTAAACCCTTGGGCTCAGGCAATACTCTCGCGTTGGCCTCTCAAAGTGCTGTGATTACAGGCGTGAGCCACTGTGCCGGGCTCTTTTCTTTTTCAAGCTTTCCAGGATGTGGCAGCTGTCTCTCTCTGTGAAGGATGGTTACTTTTTTCCCATTTCATCTAATAAAGATATTGCCCTTTAAATGTCTCAATCTCAATCTTATGCTAGGGTCTTTGCTCTAAACTTCTATCCTGGTCAGAACCCCAGGTTTATCTATTTGCCATATGATTGGTCCATTAACACTGAGTGCTCACTTTCTATTTCTTGTTTCTAGTCTCTGAAGGGTTCCTTAATTCCTCTGCCAGCATTAATCAGTAATCACTTCAAAATGTTTTATACAATATTGTTAGGTGTGTCCTACTAGGAAGAATTTCTTTGAACAGACTGCCATATTTCCAGAAACAGAGGTTAAGATTAAATAGCTCATCATTAAATTAAGGTGGCTCACACCTGTAATCCCAGCACTTTGGGAAGTGGATGTGAGAGGATTGCCCACATCCACTTGAGATCAGCCTGGGCAACTTGGTGAGACCTCATCTCTACAATAAATCAAAAAATTAACCAGGCATGGTGTCACGTGCCAGTAATTCCAGCTGCTTGGAAGGCTGAGGCAGAAGGATCACCTGAACCCAGCAGGTCAAGATTGTGGTGGCCATGAGGGTCCCACTGCCTTCCAGCATGGAGTGATACTCCAACTCAAAAATAAAATAAAGACAGTTTTTTACTTCTTTCTTTCTATGCACACATTCTTTGATACTCTTTATTTATTTATTTATTTTGAGTTGGAAACTCATTCTGTTGCCTAGGCTGGAGTGCCGTAGTATGATCACAGCTCATTACAGCCTTGACCTCCTGGGCTCAGGCAATCCTTGATCACCTAAGTCTAGCAGATTGAGGCTGTAGTGGCTGTGAGCATGCCACTGCACTCCAGCCTGAGAGACAGAGTGAGACTCCTACTAAAAAAAAAAAAAAAAAATCAGCCCTGCCTAAACAGTAAAAAATAATCATAAGCATGCTAATTTTTTGATTTATTGTGACGACAAGGTCTCACCATGTTGCTCAGGCTGGTCTCGAATACGTGGGTTCAGGCAATCCTCTCAGCCTTCCAAAGTGTGAGCATTACAGGTGTGAGCCACTATGCCCGGCTAGGGCTGATTTTTAAAAAAAATTTGGTGACAATCTCTGTAATAAACTGGATTACTTTTCTTTAGACATTAAAGGTTTTGAGCCAAAGAATAACATAATTAAGTTCCTATTTGAAAGAATAATTTTATTTGAAATTCAGGATGAATTTGAAGGAGCAAAACGGGAGACAGGAAGACCAATCCTTGCTGATCCAACTTAATGTTCAGGATGGCTTCCTCTTTCTGTGTCTCCAAATCTAGAAGATCTAGGGCAATTTCCATCAAACTTGAAAAGTCTGATTGTCAGTGTAATGGAAACTATCATTAGTCGTGGCATGTAAGTTGGCTTCCTTAACTGTGCTTCATAAATTATGGCCCAAAACAATTTATATTAAAAAACGTAACTGTGCTTTATAATCATGACCCCAAACAGGTGATCAACTGTTCAAACATAATTTCAAAGAAACAAGTACCAGCAGACTTGGAACATCCTACATTATAATTAATTGAAATGAATTTCATTTTAAGATTACATTTGTGGCAGTCAGTGTGCTATGATCCAGATTGAGAATGAAACTGCTAGCATAAAATTTAGTATTTTTTTCCGTATGATATGTTTTATATTCATTCACAACATTTACTATGTCTATTTATTTCTTTTGAGGAGATGAAGGTCTGGAGATTGGGACAAATTTACCATATTTGTCCTCACAGCATTACAGTTAGGTAAATATAGATTCAACATCACAATCCTGGACCTTCCTCCACATTATTCTGTTCTTTTCCTCAGAGTAGCCCACAAGAAATGTAAGATTGCATCGCCTGTAACAGTGTCGAGACTCTAGTTTATTGCAAAGGGTCTCCATCTTTTCTCTGGAACAAAAGCTATAACTGGTAAAAAGAGAGTCAGAGAGATAAGAGAAAATAAACATACTAAAAGGAAATTAGTCTAGAATTGATTTTTTTTAAAAGATAAAAGATAAAGAGGCCAGTAGAATTGTCTCTGCTTGAGTCTGTTTAACACAGTAGCAACGAGGATGGCCACATTCTTGGTTAGTCATTAAATGTTTTGGTAGCCAACAATAAACAAAAGTAAACATGACCAAAGAAATCAAGATAATATTTTACTCCCTGGCACACACACAAAAAAGTCAATGATTCTCAATCAATTAAATAATTTCAAATTAAAAATTAAGTGTTTTATGAAAAAGTGAAGCTATAAAATAAAACACCAACTACCCAGCAAATCAGTTGTAAAAGGAAAATTTCAAGGTTCTAATAATAGCTCTTACTTTGAAACCAAACTAAGTGACTATTGTACCTTAACTAAGTCTAGTGATGCAAGTATATAATCTTTTTTCACCCAGTTTCACCCACTAAGAATTATGCCCTTTTCTGTGTGTGGGTAGGTGTTTTTCTTAGCAACCAGAAATAAATGTTTGTTTGTTTGTTTTAATTTTTATTAAAGATGTTGGGTACAATTCAGGATTAGGTATACAAATGGTCATTGTACAGGTAAAGTTTGGGCTTCACTTTGGTCCCAACTTCACCTGGTTTGAGATCAGGTACCCTTATTGATGAAGTGTGGCCCCCTCAGAAATAAATGGTTTAATCTTACTTCTTTCTAACATGCAGGCAGAAACCATATCTTATTTATGTTTTGATCTCTAGAGCCTGTAATATTGCCTGACACACATGAAGTGCTTGATCATATTTTTTTTTTTAAGTCAGAGTCTCACTCTGTTGCCCAGTCTAGGGTGCACTCATGGCCACCACAACCTCAATCTGCTGGGCTCAGGCAATCCTTCAGTCTCAGCCTTCCAAGCAGCTGGAACTACAGGTGTGTTCTACCACACCCAGTTAATTTTTTTTTTTTTAATTTATTGCAGAGATGAGGTCTCACCAAGTTGTCCAGGCTGGTCTCAAACCCGTGTCATCAGGCAATTCTCTCACCTTGGCCTCCCAAAGTGCTGGGATTATAAGTGTGAGCCACCCTGCCCGCCCAATAATTTTCTTTAATTAATTATAGCTTTCTTCATTACAATGTTTCTCTCAGCCAAAATAGTTATATAATAGATATATTTTATTAATCAATTATTTATTTTAAAAAGTAAATATCTTTGTAAAGGGCTTTTTTTTTTTTTTTTTTTGAGTCAGACTCTCACTCTGTTGCCCAGGTTGGAGTGCAGTGGCATGCTCACAGCCACCGAAGCCTTGACTTGCTGGGCTCAGGTGATTTATTGATTTATTGCAGAAATTTATTGATTTATTGTAGAGATGAGTTCTTGCCATGTTGCTCAGGCTGGTCTTGAAACCCTGAACTCAGGTAATCCTCTCGCCTGCTGCCTCTCAAAGTGCTGGGATTACAAGCATGAGCCACTGCGTCCGGCCATAAAGGGCCCTAAAAAAAAAAAAAAAGGAAAGAGATACTTTAAGGTCTCATTCAGACCTGAGGAGAATGAAGGAATTTACAAAATCTGGCAGTTGGCATGTGTAATGGAGGAGGTCTGGTGTACTTCTTCAACCAACACAATAATGAATTTCTGAAAAAAATTAACCCCATACTAATTTTTTAAAAAAGCATCAACATTTAACATTAAAATTCAACGATGAAATACAACCAATGATGAAAAAGTACCATTTTATCATCTTTCTTATTGTCACTTATTCTTTCAATAAGGAGAAACAGGACCTGGAGTAAATCTGCGGGCCTAAATTTTAGGTCAGCCATTTTGTAACTGGTGACCTCAGGCAAGTTACTTATTCTTTCTATGCTTTTATTCTCTCACCTGTAACATAGAGATTATAATAGTACCAACTTCATGGAGTTGTTGGAAGGAATAAAAGAGAAAATACATTTGAAATGCATAGAAAATTGACCGGGTACAGTGGCTCATGCCTGTAATGTCAGCACTTTGGGAGGCAGAGGCAAGAGGATTTCCTGAGCTCAAGACTTCAAGACCAGCCTGAGCAACATGGCAAGATCTTGTCTTTACAATAAATCAAAAATTAGCCTGGCACAGTGACACATGCCTGTGGCTTCAGCTACTTGAAAGGCTGAGGTGGAAGGTCACCTGTGAGCATGCCACTGCATTCCAGCCTGGGTGACAGAGTGAGACTTTGACTCGAAAAAAAAGAAAATTATCTAACTTGTAGTAGACAATCAATAAATATTAGTTACTATCATTACTCCTGAGACAGTGGCTTTGATAAACTCACAAACTCACCAGTGAGCATGTTATTCATCAGGGTCAAAGGCCAAAGGGAACTCCTGAGCAAGTTAGTAATCCACCATTCATGCAAATTTCTTTAAGAGCATTGTGAATGTGATTTCAAAGCACTGTATGGAATTACCTTTCCCAGAGACAACACAACGTACAGTCAAACCTAACATTCTTTCCTTAACCCTTCATATGTTTCTTGCCTGTTCAATAAACTGAAGAGAAATTTGAAGACAAGGATGAGATCTGATTTGATTCCTCTGAACTCCCAGAGCCTATCACAATACCTGGCATATTGTAAATGCTCACTAGCTGTTTATTGGATGCGTGATGGATAATTTACCACATTTGTATCTCTATTTTGAATGTTTTCATGAACACCAGATGCTACAGAACCATATATCGGTTAGGTACCTTAATTTGGATGTTTCACAATCACCTCCTGGTGAACACCTTAGCAGGCTCTTCATTTTGCATTTTTGACTTGATGTCGTGCAACAGATGCCTAAGATATGAGTGTTTTTATCATGTCACTGTTTCCTTACTGTCTCTGAATTTTCATTTATCTCCATTGCATTGCAACAGTTTCCTCCTGTCTCATTGCACCCTCCTTTTAGTCTTTATAGCCCTCTGTCTCCATTCCAAAGTCCAATACATTCTTTTTCTGGAGTGTTCTCTTTAAAGTGCAAATCTCCTGGGTGCAGTGGCTCATGCTGGCACTTTAGGAGGCCAAGGCTAGAGGATTGCTTGAGCCCCGGAATTCAAGACCAGCCTAGGCAACATAGTGAGACCTCATCTCTACATAAAAATTAAAACTAGCCAGTTGTAGTGGTGCACGTGCCTGTAGTCCCAGATATTTGGAAGGCTGAGACCGAAGGATCTCCTGAGCCCAGAAGGTCAAGTCTAGTGAGCTGTGATCGTACCACTGCCCTCCAGTCTGGTTGACAAAGTGAGTCCTCGACTTTAAATAAATAAGTAATAAAATACAAATCTAATCACACTTTTATATAAAATCCTCCGGTGTCATCTCAAAAAGTTTGGCTAAAATTTTATTTCCTCAGTATGGCATAGCAGGCACTTATTTTTTTCTCCTGTCTATAGCCAGTCTCCTCTTTCCCACTCTCTAGCTTACCCAGACAACCCAGGTGGGTTGCAGTCTCCAAATAGGTCCTCCACTGCTAGAAATGGGGGTCCTAGGGGACACCCCCACCTCCAGACTGGGTTACCCAAAAACAACAAGGAGACCTGCAGATCAGTAGCGTGAAGCAGCTTTTTAAGAATAACATTCCTGCAACAGTGGTTGTCTCTCAGATGAGCAGGCACATTGAAGCAGTTTAAGTCAGAGTATTTAAGCCCTAAAATGCAAGTCCCTCCCCTGTTCCCTATAGGCTGGGTAATTCCAGAGGTTACATCACTTTCCCGGATATCGCCTACATGTTGTACATTGATTGGGTTACCTGGTTAGTTCATTTGTATGTCCTATTAATTGCTTAACGTAAGTATGACAAACTTACTTCATTCACATGTCCTATTTGCCAATTGGCTTACAAGATTTTGTTTTAATTGGATCCCATTGAAGTTTAAATGAAAAAGCCCACCAAAGTAAAAGCCCACAAAAAGGGAACAAGAAGCAGGAAGTGACCCAGCAAAAAACAGTTACATACAACTTGTGGCTTACTGTGAAAATAAATCATTCTTTTTCTTACATCCACTCTCACAGATCTGGGTTTTGTTTTTGTTTTTGTTTTTGTTTGAGTTGGAGTCTCACTCTGTCGCCCAAATTGGAGTGCAATGGCCGCTACCAGCCACCGCAGCCTCCACCTGCTGGGCTCCGGCGATCCTTCCACCTCAGCCTTCCAAGTAGCCAGAATTACAGGCATGCGCTACCATGCCCGGCTGATTTTTTTATTTATTGTAGAGATGGGGTCTCGCTGCCCAGGCAGGTCTCAAACCTGCGGTCTCAGGCAATCCACTCACCTCAGCCTCCCAAAGGCGCGGGATTACAGGCTGAGCCACCGAGTCCGGCTAGATCTGGGATTTTAATAAACGCTGCTCTCCCTGCATGGAACAAACAGTCTCCCTCCCCTTTATCTGGTCAATTCCGAAGTTCTGCCTCATCTCCTATGGAAAATATTTTCTAGTCTCCCTACTTGGATTCCATTTTCCATTCTCTGCTCACCTCTACCTCATTGCCAGGTTTTTATTTTTGTTTTTGTTTTAGTTGGGGTCTCTCTCTGTCACACAGGCTGTAGTGCAGTGACTTGACCATGAGTTACCACAGCCTCTTTCTCCTGGGCTCAGGCAATCATCTTGCCTCAGCCTCCTAAGTAGCTGTAACTACAGGTGTGTGTCACTATACCTGGCTTATTTTTTAATTTTTAAATTTTTTTGTAGAGATAAAGCCTTGCTATGTTGCCCAGGATGATCTCAAACTCCAGGGCTCAAGCAATCCTCCGTCCTTGGTCTTCCAAAGTGCTGGGATTACAGGCGTGAATCACCGAAACTGGTCACACTCCCAGTTTTATAATTGCCTTTTCACTCTACTGCATCCACTATTAGACTATTCGTTCTTGAGGGCCGCATAGAAAGAGCATTAAATGAGGAGTCAGGAGAGTCAGCCACTACTCTCAGCCTTGCCACCAACCCTCCATAGACAAATTATGAATGATGCTGCACGTCAGCTTTTCTTTTCTTCTCCTTATTGTGACATTTACCTGGATTTTCTTTATACAGAATCTAAGTAATTACACAGAGAGTACTTTAAAAATACATTTGTGATACCTTTTAATTTTTTGCATTTCTGCAAATACTGATTTCCATTTGACAAAGTCACTTTAGCAATCCTTACTGGCTATAAGTCACAATTGGCAGGGAGACCGAGGCCCGCAACTGAGAACAAAGCAATTGAATCAGAAACATTTACCTGCCCTTTACCATACAATTTTCATGAACTGAAGTGAATATTGTAAAGGTCCCAAACAAAACAAACCAAAACCCACCAAGGACTTTATCATGTCTGAACACAGGATGCTAAGAGGCAAATGTCAAGGGAGGAAGTTGGAAACAGGTAGGAAGTTTATGAGGATGTATCAGGATTACAGTGGGGGGATTAAGAACAACACTTTATTTTTTAGATTTTTATTTTGTATAGAGATGAGATCTTACCATGTTGCCCAGGCTGGTCTCAAACTCCTGGTCTCAGGCTATCCTCTCATCTCAGCCCCCCAAGTGCTGGGATTGCAGGCTTGAGCTACCACGCCTGGACTAAGAGTAATACTTATAAAGATAGCCTTTCTGGCTGGGCTCGGTGGCTCAGCCTGTAATCCCAGCACTTTGGGAAGCTGAGGCGAGTGAATTCCCTGAGCCCGTGGGTTCAAGACCAGCCTGGGCAACTTGGCAATACCTCATCTCTACAATAAATCAAAAGTTAGCCGGGAGCGGTAGCGTGTGCCCGTAGTTCCGGCTACTTGAAAGTCTGAGGCTGAAGGATTGCTGGAGCCCAGCAGGTCGATGCTGGGGTGGCTGTGAGCCTGCCACTGCACTCCAGCCTGGGCGATGGAGTAAGACTCCAACTCAAAAATAAATAAATAAAATAAAATGATAATAAAATAAATAAAGATAGCCTTTCTACGTTCAAATCTGTATTCCTCCAATTATTAGCTATATAAGTGGCAAGTTTTGAGCCTCAGTTTTCTTATTTATCAAATAGAAATAATAATGCTAGTGGTAATAATAACACATACATGCATACATATCCCTTAGTATTGTTATGAAAATTAAATATATTAACTAATATGAAGTGCTTAGATCACTGCTTGGTGGCAGTAAGTTATGTTAGTTAAGAGTGTTGTTAAGAGGAAATAAAGAACAGTAACATATAAACCATAAAATGGGGCCACTGTATCTCAAAAGAAAAAGCCAAGCAATGTTCTTAAGAATCGATTTATTTGATCAGAGATTATTCAATAATAACTAATTGAAATATTAACTAGGCCAGGCTCGGTGGCTCAACCTGTAATCCCGCGCTTTGGGAGGCTGAGGTGAGTGAATTTCCTGAGCCCGCGGGTTCGAGACCCGCCTGGGCAACTTGGCAAGACCTCATCTCTACAATAAATCAGAAAAATTAGCTGGACATGGTAGCATGCGCCTGTAGTTCCAGCTACTTGGAAGGCTGAGGTGGAAGGATCACCGGAGCCCAGCAGGTCAATGCTGGGGTGGCCATGAGTGTGCCACTGCACTCCAGCCTGGGCGACAGAGTGAGACTCCAACTGAAAATAAAAAAAGAAACATTAACTAGAATCATCATCATTAATGGTGGTATTCCACATAGTCTGCCACTAGTATAATATGTGCTTACTTTGGAGAAGAATAAGAAATTGTTCTTTAATAAAAACCAAAATCCTGAAGATAAGCAGTGCTAAGAATTAAAACATTACTTTTAGCCAGGCTCAGTGGCTCAGCCTGTTATCCCAGAACTTTGGGAGACTGAGGTGAGGAGATTGCCTGAGCCCACAGGTTCAAGAACAGCCTGAGCAACTTGGCGAGACCTCACCTCTACAATGAAATAAAAAAATTAGTCAGGTGTGGTAGCGTACACCTGTAGCTTCAGCTACTTGGAAGGCTGAGGCTGAATGATCACCTGAACCCAGCAGGTCGATGCTGGGGTGGCAGTGAGTGTGCTACTGCACTCTGGCCTGGGTGATGGAGTGAGACTCCAGCTCCAAAATAACTAAATAACTAAATAAATAAAACATTACTTTTGCAACAAGCCTTGGAACTTTGTTGAACAGTAATCACTACATGTAGATCATAGTTACACACATACTTAAATTAATAGATAGATCCATGACCAGCTAGAATTATAACAAATTATTCATAACACAAAATTATTTAAATAAAAATCTAACAAATGAAACAAAAAATTTCGATAATTATACCTAGACTCACTGTATACTATACTTATCTATTACCATTAAAAAAACCTTGGAAAACAACATTCTGATTTTATGATAGATATAAATCTAGGTCAGATTTACATTGAAAACACATAGCTGCTTGGCCTAAGAATCCTAGCTGAGATATTTGACGATAATCTCCTGGATCATAGAACCATCAACTCTGTATTGAGCAATAATCCCAATGGATTAGAATCGAACATCATTTGAACTGTGCACATACCTTGGCTTGAAGATGGACATTGAACCATTCACCAGTTTTCCATACAAATGTTTTTTGTGAGGTCTGGACATTAGATAAAGCAGTCCAATGTCTTTCAATTAAAAGCAGTCATATGGCATCTCTGGGGGAATAATTTTTTGACAAAGATACAAGTATTGAACACACATGTAAGAAAGATAATAGGCATTTTCTTGGAGCTAGCAATATGACTTTTAATTCAAAACTAAGCTCAATTTGGACAGTATGTTTATTTGTTTAATGCATCAGTAAGGATGTGAGTTATATTTTCTGTATCCAATAAATGTTATCCTTAACCACCGGTATAGTAGTCACTCAAAGCTCAAACCAAATAACATATGATGAAAGTTCAAGTGACTATTTGGAGAATGTTTAAGTTATTGTTTAATTCAGGATGAATTTTTTTCCAAATATTTTTATTGTGATAAAATAAACATAACATAAACTTTACTCTTTTAAGCATTTTTAAGCATATAGCCCAGTGGCATTGTACTGTATACTTTCACACCGTTGTGCAACCATCACCGCTATCCAGAACTTTTTCATCATCCCAAAGGATGAATCATTTTAGAATATTTACAAGTTTGGCTTTTTTCCAATTGATTCCCTATAAATGTCTTTCTGAAGAAACATTTGATTACTTCATGGTTCCTTAAAAGAATGTGTGTCTGAGTTTGCCATATTAATTCTCTGCTTGGGAACACTGGTAAATAGCCCTACTGAGAATAAGACTTAAGGTAGTTCTGATGAGCAGACAGTTATCTTGGATTATAGTTCCATTCAATGTAAAACTGTGTATGAATTCAACAATAATGACAGTACTTATGCACATGAATGATTGGGATTCAACTTTATCAAATAATGTTTGGGTCTGTTACCATGGTGGCCCTATTTTCTAAAGGTACATTTGAAGAAACTGAGAAAAAGAAAGCACCAATGGTTTAGGCTAAGGAGACAGTCTCTGTCTGTATAACCGAGCTAGGTAACCATATGTTTCATTTCAAGATGACAGACCTCCACGTATTATGTATGGAGTAGAATTAGTAAACTGGGTGCAGTGGCTCACATCTGTAACCCCAGCACTTTAGGAGGCAGAGGCGAGAGAATTGCCTGAGCTCAGGGAATCCTGAGACCAGCCTGGGAAACATGGCGAGACCTCATTGCTACAAAAAATAAAAAATTAGCCGGGCATAGTGGTACACGCCTGTAGTTCCAACTACATGGAAAGCTGAGGTGAAAGGATCGCCTGAGCCCAGCACATTGAGGCTGTGGTGGCTGTGAGCATGCCACTGAACTTCAGGCTGGGTAACAGAGAGAGATTTTGACTCAAAAAAAAAAAAAAAAGAATAGAATTAGTAGAGCTCGTATATGACTTCTTGAATTTGGAATAATGCTTTATGCCTTGAGTGTAGCTTGGCACAAGCATTATAATCTTACTGAGTTGGCTGTAGGACTGGCAAGATTGCCTTAATTTTGAATCTGATTTAGAAGCTGATTCTGAAGGGACTGAGAATCCGTAAATGACACAGAGTAACACTCATAGAGCTCTAGAATAACAAAGAAAACAAAGTTCCATGTTTTTCCTACTCTCTAGGTGTGTAACCCTTGAGGAAAGGGACCTTTTTTTATCTTGTTCATACCACTGACTTTTAGAATAGTGCCAGGCAAATAGAAGGCACTCAAGAGATAATTTTAGGTGAAAAGAATATACCTCCTTGCCACTTCTCCACCTTCACCCCCCACTCCATGCACACACATCCTGTGTTTACACATGAGGGTAGAAATGAGATCATATTAACACTAATTTCCCAAATTTAACAGGCTCTATGCCTCACCTTTCTCTCTCCAAATCTGACATCTTTGCAGACGTCTCCAAAGAATGTCTCACATGTATATAAGAACAAGTCTGGCCTGGTTCTCCTGAATGGGCTTACTTGCTGCTGCCTGTTGCCTATGAGCAATCTGAGGCAGTGTTTTTCATGATCATTGCTGTGGCTAAACAATGTAAGAACGGGAGAATGTGACTGCCTTTGACAAGAGTGCATGTCCTGATGATTCTGCGGCTGAAAAATTTTGGTGTGGCAAATGGCATAGTATGTGTTTCAGTTTTCTGGGCACTGATGCAGCCATGCTGCATCCATAAGAAGATAGAATCCTCCCTTCATCCTAACCTAAGGTTACACTTTGACACAGGTACCCAAAGCAGTACTCACAAAGCCCTTTATGAAAAGGGTCCCATTCACTGCTTCCTGCAGTTCTGTAGTTCTAGTTTTCAGGGCAGGCAAGGGTAATACCAAATGGAGTTGTCTTCTTTGTCTTTCCATCCCTCCTCTTTCCCTCACTGGTAGAATTTCCTGTGCTTATGAAATAATTCAAGTTGATATCTGGGTTGAAGGCCCAACTCATACTTCCAATGCTTATAACCAGACTCTGAGTTCAAGTTTTGGTTCTGCGGAGATATTCCATCATTGTTGTAGATAAATCTGTTTTCATTAAATGAATAATCATCATTGACAGAAACATTACAATTCAGATCGACTTTTTACAAGTTACATGTCTACTTCTGTGTTGGGAAACGTGGTGCAATGTGATAGAGAACCTCACTAGAATCCCAAGGAATGAGGACAGGGGAGTGCTGGACTGATCTAATAAGATTCCCTGTTTTCTTTAATTAAAAGAATTAAATTATGTTAAACAGTTGGGCACAGTGGCACACGCCTATAGTCCCAGCTGCTCAAGAAGTTGAGGCAGAAGGGTCACTTGATCCAAAAAGTTCACGTTCAGCCTGGGAAACATAGTGAGACCCTATCTCTAAAAACAAAAACATTTAAAACAATTATTTTTATGATAAACTAAAAGGGCATTTCTTTCTCATCTAATGGGATTGACATCAGACAATCACTATGCCTAGGAAAATTTCCTTTTTCAAAGATCTGACACTAAAAATTTGGATTTGTCAAAAAAATACATTAAATGACATAATATATCAATGCCCATAATGGGAAGTGTCTCACACAATGCCGAGGGCTTTAAAGATCAGCATTAAAGAAGTATACAAATCTTGGTTTTGTTGGAAGATGAAGCCCATTTCCCTGTTACGTTATACATCTATTACCTGCCACACAGCATCATCCTCTCCTTTCTGGAAACAACATTCTAAAATCATAACCCCCATTCCCAGTCAAGTGGTTGAAGTAGAATTGGTCTTTAGCTCTGGAGTAAGCCTTTATTAGTTTTACCTGATCGTCATAGCTCACCACTCTGACCTCAGTGATTGGTTCTGAGATGAGCATATACCCTGGAGAACCACATTAGGACTTTCATGGGCCCTAGATACTTTTGCCTTTGTGAACCCCTTCCTCCATACAACAAATTGCAAATTATATTATATTTTATTTATTTTATTGGAATTGGAGTCTCACTCGGTCGCCCAGGCTGAAGTGCAGTGGCACACTCACAGCCACCCTAACATCGAGCTGCTGGGCTCTGGCGATCCCTCCGCCTCAGCCTTCCAAGTAGCCGGAACTACAGGTGTGCACTACTGTGCCCAGTTAATTTTTTTTTTTTTATTGTGAGATGAGGTCTCACCAAGTAGCCCGGGCTGGTCTCGAACCCTCAGGCTCAGGCAATCCACTCGCCTCGGCCTCCCAAAGTGCTGTGATCACAGGCTGAGCCACTGAGCCTGGCCAAAAATTCTATTTTATAATGGCATTCGTATTGTAACACAGCAATCCCAATCTGAGAGGGCTTGCGTGGAAGGCTGTTTACTTCATCCAAAGAAGTCACCTGGAGGACCAACAGGGAGAGACATTGGTTTGTTAGAATTTACAGTAGGCATCAGTGGTGGCTGGATAGGGAAGAAAGAATCCCCACCTCAAGACAGTACAGCAAGCAGTTTTATAGTCAAGCAAGTTAATTATTCAACTTGCTACACAGTGGTTACAATCACAGGGAGTAAGGGTTCTGCCCACATTGTTCTCAACTGCTCAATTATCTGCACCCCTGTGACTCATTACTGGGAATATACATATCCTGCAGAGACTAGTCTTGGTCAGAGGCAGCTTCTGGGGGAGGGGCAGAAAGAAGCAGATACAGAGGAAAAGGGTCGATGTCTGGACAACTGCCTTACAGGTATAGAGATGAATGTATTAATATCATCTATAAAACATTTTATTTGAACAAGTTTTTCTCCATCAGATTTTTAAACAAAATATTTTCATGGGTCTCTGAAGATATTGTGGGTTCTAGACACTGGGCCTTACTGTGCCTAATGGATAAATTAGTCCCGCAGTCAGCCAGTGAGAATCTAGATGGTGTTTGGTAGGCTTCTGGGAAACAGAAGTTCTCTATTCTGCTGAATTTGGTGGCAAAAGACCTTTTGGCTTGCACCTGCCCAGATATTTTCAACCACAAGGGGTAGATGTAGCTGTGAGTTACCAAAAGGAGCCTGGGAATGGCATTAACTTCAACTAGGCAGAGCTGAGGGATGGAGCTGGTGGTATCAGCATTAGATCAGCAGCCTCTAAGACAGAATTGACCATACTCATGGTGAAAGGGGGTGGGCTCGGGGGCTTAGCCTATAATCCCTGCACTTTGGGAGGCTGAGGTGAGTGATTGCCTGAGCCCATGGATTCGAGACCCGCCCGGGCAACCTGGTGAGACTTCGTCTCTACAGTAAATCAAAAATTAGCTGGGCATGGTAGTGTGCACCTGTAGTTCTGGCTACTTGGAAGGCTGAGGCGGAGGGATCACCGGGGCCTAGTAGATTGACACTGGGGTGGCCGTGAGTGTGCCACTGCACTCCAGCCTGGGCAACAGAGTGAGACTCCAACTCAAAAAAAAAAAAAAAAAGGTGAAAGGGTGAAATGCCAATATGGAATAATCTTAGCTAAAGTGCAGCCATTTTAACACTGCCCGGCCCTGTTATCCTTTCTTAGCAAATTACCTAGCTTGCCCTCTAATCATTAGCTAAGGGAAATGGTTCCGGAAGGTAGCTATTGATAATTGTCTTATATTAATTTGCTTTTCTATTCCATGATTTGTCTTCCAGCCACAATGTGTTGAGCTGATCTAATCTATTGTGATTTGCCTTCAGAGACAACCCATGAGCCCACCACCTGCTAGAGTTACAATATGGGTTGTCCTGACAACATCAAAACACAAGACCTATGTTATCAACACCCAAGACTGCAGTTCTGGAGATTTTTACTAGCCCTGTTTCCTTATAGAAAGCTTAAATACCCCACCCCACCCCATGCCTTGCTGCTCTTTTGCTTTGCCTTTGGAATTCTTTGCTTTATGCCCACGCCATCGCTTGACGGATCTAACATTTTGGAGGTCCCACTGAGATTTTGCCGTGTTCTCTCTCACTCTCTTCTTTTCCAACCCAAGTCTCTCTGCGGACTGTGCTGGAACTTGATGGCAATTGACGGCTCTGGCCAGGGCTGCTCCCCAGCAAGGTTAAAGGTCCTAAGGAAAGGCAGAAGTCTGCTAAGGCCTGTTAGGGTGGGAAGCAAAGGTCTGTCCTCTACTTCCCCCTGCAAACTGAGTTCCAGCTTCTCTATGGATCGGACTAGATCTTGGAAGGCAACTGTTGCCCCTTTTCACCAGGGCTACACCCTGGAAAGGCAAGAAAGTCTCTGAAGGAATGTTTTGGACCACCTTTGGAGGCAGGGTGCTTGGCTCTATTTCTCTGCTACTTGCTCTTACTCCTATTACCTGCAACGAGCTACATTGAACGGACCTCTTCCTGTTGCCTCAGTTTTTTCTAGTGTGAAGTTTCATCACTGGTGAGTTTATGTGTTACCCTATCCTTGCTATAAGGTCTCAGAGAAGACCCTATAAAATCTCTGTTCGGAAACTTTGCTGTGGCTTGGAGCTCTCTGTGGAAAATATTGGTGCTAAGTCTCCCGAACGTGCACTGGAGTAGCCTTACTGCTGGGTGGAAGGCCTGCCTCTGGTGAGATGAGGAGATCAAGAAATGCCTTTTCTCATGTGATTCTCACACACTCAAGTTAATTCCATTGATTCTCTTATGGGATGCCAGCTGAGGACATGGATGGTTACTTCTCTCTTTCTGGCCTCTTGGAGACTACTTTCAAGACCAATCCATCTCTCCCCTTAGAATCCCTCATGGGCAATGAAAGGACAGACTGAGAGTGAGAAGTCTTTTTTAAATCTTGCTCTTAAACCCTAACACAATGATGGAAAAGTAGAAGCTATGTTTTGGAGAAATGCATACTTTAGGTAAAGATTAACTTTGCTGACTTTGTCTTTTCAGAAACAGAGTTCCTGGTGCCAGGCATCAGAGGTATCTCATAGCTTGCCTAGAGTAAAGGGTGTTTGCAAGGCCTAAGACATCATGCATTAGGCAAAAGTTATGGAAATCACAAAACTTGTGATTACAAAAGTTATACAGATCGCAGGGCTGCCTGCTGGGAATGCACAGGAGATAAGGGGAAGTGCACCCTCCATTAACTCTAAGGAATGTTATTTAGGAATGTACAGGAGCACTGGGATCCTTATCGAGCCCTTCTCTAGGGGCTGTGATGATGTGGGTGGACATTAGTGGGTCTCTGTGTCACAGGGTCTCCAAGACATTCGCAGAGGGTCAATAAGGAAGTCACGCCTACCTGATTGCAACACCTCCAAGGGAAAGGATTAAAGCCGGGGCTCAGGAGGCTAGTGTAGCACACTCATCTAGAGTGTCGGCCCAACTTCCAGTCTGTGGGAAGTGAACTTTTCTTAAATAAATCTTTTCTTCCTTCACCTCTTTGTGTGTTGCAATTCTTTGCATTACTCGGATCTCTGGTTACCAGTGCACACCTATGGAATGCCAGCTCTGGGGGTGCTATACCTCTCTCCATCCATCTATCCACCCTCACTCTATCCATACCTTAACAGGCAACCCTCAGTGTGGGGTGGTTAAGACCCCAACTTTGAAATGCATTATTTTAATTTTATTTTATTTTGAGTTGGAGTCTCACCCTGGCCCCCAGGCTGGAGTGCAGTGGCATGCTCACAGACTACCACAGCCTCGACCTGCTGGGCTCAGGTGATCCTTCCTCCTAAGCCTTCCAAGCAACCCAGGATGGTCTTGAACCCATGGGCTCAGGCAGTCCTCTCGCCTCCACCTCCCAAAGTGCTGGGATTACAGGTGTGAGCTACCATATCTGGCTTGAAATGCATTCTAAAAGGTCTCAGGACTGTCTCATTAAAGAGGGTTTCCCTAAGCATCTCCTCAATATCGACTAGGTGCAAAGTGGGTCTTTTGTCTCTAACAAAGTCTCCTTCGACTTTACCTCTATTGCCGCCACAAGGGCAAATGGTACAAGGTTTTAAAAACCGTGCACCCCCAGACCCCTAGTTTTTCCTGTGGCATACTCTGTCTAATTCCCTCTTTAAGGGCTTTACCTCCTTCCTACTTTCCCTCTAACAATTCAGCTCACTTTTCCCACTTTCAACCTCCTCCCTCACTACCCAATCAAACCAAGTGCACAGCCCACCCCCCTCACCTGCTCAAACTCTCTCTGGATGTCCCTTTAAATCTCTCACACCTGTTTATCAGCTTCCCTTTAGAAAGTAACTGGAACAAAAGGCATTATTAAAGTTCATGTTCCTTTTTTTCTATAATGTATCTCTCTCAGATTAAATCTAAACTGGAAATATCAGCCCTTCCAGGACAAAAGCAAAGGAACTACATGTTAATTAACTAATCCTGTTACCTCACATGAAAAAACCAGCCTATTGTCATTCTAATCTACTTTTCAAGCCAAACTTCCAAGCACTCTAGTAAAATCCTACAACTTTACCATGTGTTAGAGCATTAGTGTTAAATAACACCAGTGTTTATTATGTCAACCTTGCTAATTTTTTTTTTTACAAAATTAAGTCACTTACTATGCCAGACTAGCGCCCCCCTCCTCCCCCTTCAAAACAGGTAAAGCTTTAAATACTAAATACTCTGTGTGACACAATGAGGTATGGGAACCAGCCATTCTCACCTGATTGTTTAGTCACTTTACTGAGCCTGATACTTACAGGTGGGACAGGCAAAATGCTAGGATCTCTCTGTGTGGCACAGTCAGGCATGAGAACTATTCACTCTCACCTTGCGCTAGCTCACCATCAGCCTAACAACCCCCAGTGACTATTAGGGCACTGGAACCCAAATTAATTTCTCTCTCTTTTTTTTTTTTTTGAGTTGGAGTCTCACTCTGTCGCCCAGACTGGAGTGCAGTGGCTGCTCTCAGTCACCGCACCCTCGACCTGCTGGGCTCTGGCGATCCTTCCGCCAAGTAGCTGGAAATACAGGCGCGTGCTACCACGCCCAGCTAATTTTTAAATTTATTGTAGAGATGAGGTCTCGCGAAGTTGCCCAGGCGGATCTCGAACCCACGGGCTCAGGCAATCCATTCACTTCAGTCTCCCAAAGCGCGGGATTACAGGCTGAGCCACCGATCCTGGCTCAAATTAATTTCTTAATTAGCACAGATGCCAGTCATTTGGTCCTGGCCATCCATGTTGGAATATATATAGCCTTGTCTTAATCAAAAATTACTAAAGGGGAGCCAGGCACAGTGGCTCACACCTGTAATCCCAACACTTTGCGAGGCCAAGGCGAGAGGATTGTCTGAGTGCAGAGATTTGAGACCAGCCTGGGCAACTTGGTGAGATTTTGTCTCTACACTAAATAAAAAATTAGCCAGGCACAGTAGCATGGACCTGTAGTTCTGGCTATTTGAAAGGCTGAGGCAGCAGGTCAATGCTAGGGTGGCTATAAGCGTGCCATTGCACTCCAGCCTGGGAGGTGGAGTGAGACTCCAACTCCAGCTCAAAAAAAGAAGAAGCAAGTTTTTTGTTTTTTAAACACTTTTCAAGATCTTTGGACTATAACTTTGGCTAAAAATAACTTTTACAATGGGCTGTAATCCTGTGCTGTAACATTATGCTTTAAAAACCTTTACTACTTAAACTCTTCCGGTTTTCAATCCAGGCTCTCTAGGGTAGGGTTGAAAAAAAGTGACTTCAGGAACCACACTTCCCACACCCTCCTCCTGAACTGCCTGCAAATTAGGTAAGTTGTTTTATAAACAACATCTGTTATAAAATCTAACAGATCTTAAGATTTCAGTCACCCATAGCAATTTATAATCAGCTGCAGTGCTTTTCAGTGCCAAATTGCTAAAAACTTAAAAAATCTCCTTCCAGGCATAAAAATTACTAATCCAACTTAGAATGCATAACAGGATGAACATTTTGTTTGAAATATTACTGTTTTTGTTCAAGCAAAAAAGAATATTTAAATTTTTTTTAAGTAATATTTCCCCTGTCAAAGGCAGAAAGCTAATACCACCTCCTAACCAACCAAAGCCATAGAAGTAATAATAAGACCACCTTTTAGCTCATGAACTTGTGAATTAGAAGCATCTGGCAGGTCTCCTACAAAAGACAATGTGTTCTGAAAAAACCTCCCTCCTACGCCTCCCATCAAAAGTAGAGAAATGTCAATCTCCAGAGTGGAGGTTACCTGGGATCCACCCTCTTTAGCACATCAATCATTGTAAAGGTATATCAGGCCTATTATTAAAAAAAAAAAAGAGGCCGTTTTCTCTCACCCATGTCACCTGTTTTAATTATTTAATGATTATTGCCTACAATTTAAACTACAGCCTAACTACATGTCTCCAAACTAATGTTATAAAATTGTTTTTTCCTTCAAACTTTCTCAAAATAGCTATATTTCCTAAAAATACTCTAACAACTCCGTTGACTCCTATCCTATCACCCATTCCTCTTACTTTAGACAAGTAGGAATATCTGTATGCCTTAATCCAGCAAGAAGCAGTTGCAGAAGACTGACCTTCATCTCTGTTCCCAGCTACAAATAAGAATATATTAAAACAACAAGAGGGGGGAATGAAAGGGTGAAATGCCAAAATGGAAAAATCTGATCTGAAGTGCAGTCATTTTAACACTGTCTGGCCATGTCATGCTTTCTTAGCAAATTGCCTAGCTTGCCCTCTAATCATTAGCCAAGGGCAGAACCAGTTTCCCAAGGCAGCTATTGATAATTGTTTTATAATCCCTCCCTCAAATTACTTTGTATTCATTAGCTTTTTTATTCCAAGTATTTGTCTCCCAGTCACAAAGGACCAAGCTGACCTAATCTATTGTGATCAGTTTTGGGTGACAGCCTACAGCCCACCACCTACTAGAGTCACAAGATGTGGTCTCCCGATAACATCAAAATACAACACCTACCTATGTTATCAACACCTAAGAATGCAGTTGGTGGAGATTTTTACTAGCCCTATTCCCCCACCCCACACCCCATGCCATGCTGCTCATAGCATTGACCTCATTCAGTCTATCTTGAATGTGAATACACTCTCACTTTGCCTTTGCAATTCTTTGCTTTACTCCCATGGCACCAGCTCACTGACCTAGCATCCATGAATGTACCCAATACAATTCCTTTTTTTTCCTGAAGCCTATGTAACTTGGGGTTTCCGTTGAAGACAGTCCTCCCTGAAACAGCAGCCTAATGAAAACTTAAAAAATAAATTAACCTTTTTTGCATATGCTTATGTAGGTCCACATGGATTTATCTATAAACATGATATTATGGAGAATGTCCTAGTAGAATTTCACTGTTTCCCTGAATTAGTTCTCTTCTCTAATTCATACTGGTCAGAAGCAAAAATGTATTCCTGCACTTTCTTCCTTAAAATCCTTCAGTGGTTTCCTCACTGCCAGGGGCACAAACTCCCTGGCTGTGAGTCTGGTGGGGCAGGCCCCTCAGACCGCACCTACCTCCTGCCAGGCTCCCTGCTTTATGTAAGTATTGAATGTCTTCTTCACCCTTCTTCCTGTGTCTTTACTTAAACTTTCCCTCTGCCTGGAATGCTTTTCTTCTTCACTGCATGTCTTCATCTTCAAGTTTTGGCTTAAGTATTGCATAGCTATTTCTCAGTAAGGGTTTATCAAGTTGATTATGTCTGAAGTCTAAAAGAGGGTCTAAAAGGGAGTTTTAGTTGCTCTTGTTGGCCATGAAAACACTGTTCTCATGATTGTGTTTAAATTTAAACTTAAGGCTTAGTTGTTCATACATATACAAGAAATGGTGGGTGGAGCATGGTATTGTAACAGACAGAGTCTCAAGAAGCAAGGTTTACATGCAGTTTCTAGGGCTTATTTCTTTTCTTTCCGTCATGCCATGTGAGACTTTTGATGATCTGGCTTCTGCTTGCCCTTCAGACTCATCTACCAATGATCATTGTTAGAACTTTAGCCCTGATCTGTGCTAAACTTACATGAAGCTGTCCTTCCATCAGCAGCAACCAATCATCTGTCTCTCTGCTATTCTTTTTTATATGTGTGTGTGAGTGAGTTGGGGTCTCATTCTATCAACCAGGCTGGAGAGCAGTAGCATGATCATGGCTCATTACAGCCTTGACCTCCTGAGCTCAGATGATCCTTCCGCTTCAGCCTCCCGAGTAGCTGGAACTGCAGGTATGTGCCACCATGCCCTGCTAATTTTTTTATTTTTATTTTTGTAGAGAAGAAGTCTTGCTCTGTTGCCCAGGCTGGTCTCAAACTCCTGGGCTCAAGCAACCCTCCCATCTTGGCTTCCCAAGTTGCTGGAATTATAGCTTTGGCTGAATTCTTTGTTTTTATTTTTGTCTGTCTTAATGTTCCCAAAGAGAGCTTTCACAATCTGCATTTTATTGATTTTTTTTATTATTATCATTATTTTTGAGTTGGAGTCTCACTCTGTCGCCCAGGCTGGAGTGCAGTGGCACAGCTCACGGCCACCCCAGTGTTGACCTGGTGGGCGCTGGTGATCCTTCTGCCTCAGCTGTCCAAATAGCCAGAACTACAGGTGCACACTATCATACCCGACTAAATTTTAAAATTTATTATAGGGACAAAATCTGGCCAAGGTGCCTGGGCTGGTCTTGAACCCTCAGGCTCAGGCAAGCCACTTGCCTTGGCTTCCCAAAGTGCTGGGATTACAGGCTCCTTGGCCTCAATCTGCATTTTAAATATGAATAAAGCTTTTTTTTTCTTATTCTTTTCGATAAAAAATATAAACAGATCTCTTCCCATTTCCTAGTGAACTGTCTTTTGCCCTCTCTGGGTGTATGCACCCCACTTTGGAGATCATGTCTGTGGGAGACTCCATGTCTCTTATGCTAATGTCTTCCAGCTACAAACCTACCTTTCTGAACTCAGGTAAGACTGGGCTGCCTCTCTGCCAACGACATTTAGGCTTTGCCAGTAGAGGGCACTAGAGAGAGACATCAAGGCAGGAGGAAAAAGAAGGGAATTATTCTTTACTTTTTGTTGTTTGCTTGCTGAATGTCTAGGTGTCAAGTATCACCTTAGCAATACTTCTTCACTCTGGAAGTGGCAGTCCATTCCAGTACTAGCCCTTGATTCCAGTTATCAGTTCTTCCAACACTCATAGAACCATCCTCACTGTACCCTCTTAGGGACATTACCAGCAGCCGACAGTGTCCCTCCTCAGATGTCTGTTTCCCAGCCTCATGCGGCCCTCCTCAGGGTTCTTTGCTTCAGCAACATGGGGCATCTCTTTCCTACATATGATACCTCTGAGGTATTTAATGGGACTCTATTTGCCTTTTCAGTCCTGTAATACCTAGTTAGTAGTTCTTTTTCTTGGTTAAAATAACTGGTTTGGGTGTGGTCTCCTTATTTGACTCTGACTGAGCTTATTGGACTTATTGGACTCTTATTGGAGCTTTGCTTGTTAGTACGCTCTGCTATAATACATTGGTTAGTATGATGGATGCTGATACTTCTTTTGCCAAGCTCACAACTATTTATGGACAAAGTGTTCCTACTATACTTCTTTCCTTAAAACAGAGCAGTATCTCTGAGACCCTGTCTCTCTCCCTGGTTGTTCTGTGGACATTGCCAATGACTTCAATGTCCCTATGTCAGGCTTGTCTTGCTACATACCCTGGTTATACTGAATGTATGTTGACTTCAAAATTCCCAGTTTAGCCTTATGGTCAATCTCAAAATGACTGTGGTGGTTAGTTTTACATGTCATCCTGACTGGACCACAATATTTTAGATGTTTCTAGGTGTCCAGACATTATCCCTGACATTTGTTCAAACATTATTCTATGTTTTCTAGAGTGTTTGTAGACAGCATTAATGTTTAAATTGACAGACTTTGAGTAACTCCATAATGTGGTTGGGTCTTATCTAATCAGTCGAAGGCCTGTGTAGAACAAAAAGACTAGCATCCCCTGAGAAAGGGAACATTCTTCAGCAGATTGCCTTCAGGCTTTGCCTGCAACAGTGGCTCTTCCTGGTTCTACAGCCCATGTCTCTGTTGTTGTCTTTATTTCAATAGCTTTAGGGGTATAAATAGTTTTTGTGTCCATGGTTGCATTGTAAAGTGGCAAAGAAGTCTGGACTTTAAGTGTACCCACCACTCCCAGCTGTGCACATTGTACCTGATAGGTGATTTTTTGTCCTTTCACCCCTTCTCCCCTCCCCCTTCTAAGTCTTCAGTATCCATGATACCATTCTTCATGCCTTTGGAGATACTTAGTTGAGCTCCCACTTGAGAGTACGCAGTGTTTGGCTTTCTGTTCTAGTTGTTCACTTAGGATGATGTTCTCTAATTCCATCCAGGTTGTTGCAAAAGACATGATTCAATTCTTTTTTTTTTTTTTTTTGAGTTGGAGTCTCACTCTGTCGCCCAGACTGGAGTGCAGTGGCCGCTTCCGGCCACCGCAGCCTCGACCTGCTGGGCTCTGGCGATCCTTCCGCCTCAGCCTTCCATGTAGCTGGAACTACAGGTGCGCACTACCACGCCCGGCTAATTTTTTGATTTTATTGTAGAGATGAGGTCTCGCCTGCCCAGGCGGGTCTCGAACCCGCAGTCTCAGGCAATCCACTCACCTCAGCCTCCCAAAGGCATGGGATTACAGGCTGAGCCACCGAGCCTGGCTATGATTTCATTCTTTTTGATGGTGAATGGTATTCCACTGTGTATATATACCACATTTTCATTATCCACTGATTGGTTGATGGCACAGCCCATGACTTTTGAACTAGAACTACAACAATGCCTCTCCTGGGTCTCCAGGAGACCAGGGTGGGCCAATAGGCCCACCATGAAGACTAGACTTGTCACCCTTTATAGTCATGCAAGTCAATTACTTAAAATAAACTTTTTTTTTTTTTTGAGTTGGAGTCTCACTCTGTCGTCCAGACTGGAGTGCAGTGGCCACTCCCGACCACCGCAGCCTTCCTGACCTGCTGGGCTCCGGGGATCCTTCCACCTCAGCCTTCCAGTAGCTGGAACTACAGGCGTGCGCTACCACGCCTGGATAATTTTTTGATTTATTGTAGAGATGAGGTCTCGCCAAGTTGCCCAGGCGGGTCTTGAACCTGTGGGCTCAGGCAATCCACTCACCTCAGCCTCCCAAAATGAAGGGATTATAGGCTGAGCCACCGAGCCCAGCTAAAATAAACTTCTTTTTATATCTATGCACATCCATTGGTTCTGCTTCTCTGGAGAACCCTGACCTAGTACAATGACTATTAAGTATTTCCTGAATAATTGATTCTTCCAGCTTTCCCTGTTAGTACACTCTGCTATAATACATTGACTACTATGATGGAAGCTGCTACTTCTTCTGCCAAGCTTATAACTATTCATGGACAAAGTGTTCCTACTACGCATCTTTCCTTAAAAGAGCAGTATATTGTCTATATGTTATTTATTTTTTCTTTCTTTTATTTTATAATGTCTCCTCTTCCTGTAATTAACTGACAGGAGCACATCAATATTTAGAGGAAGACCTCATGGCATTATATTGCTATAATGTTGCATAACAATTTCTCAGTGGCTTATAATAACAAACCTTTTAGAGTTGGGCATGGTGGCTCATGCCTGTAATCTTAGCACTTTAGGAGGCTGAGGCGGAAGGCTTACTTGAGCCCAGGAGTTTAAGATGAGCCTGGGCAACATAAGGAATTTTCTCTCTACAAACATTTTTTAAAAATAGCCAGACATGGCAGTATGTGCTTGTAGTCTAGATTACTCAGGAGGCTGCAGGTGAGGATTGTCTTGGCCCAGGAGGTCGAGGCTGTGGTGAGCCATGATTGTGCCACTGCAGTCCAGCTTGGAAAACAGAGTAAGATCCTGACTCAGAAACAAACAGACATTTTAGTAGCCTCATTTCACAAGTCTACAGGGCAGCTGGGCTAGGTTCTTACCAGCAATTTTTGTCTTACAGCAGATCACAAGAATAGAAGAAATAATCCAAACTGTGCAAGTATATTTAAAGCCTTTGGTCATATCATATCTTGTACTACTCTGGGCAAAAGTCACACGGCCAAGTCCGTAGCCAAATGATCAGAAAGTACACTCTGCCCACTGTGAATCCACAGCAAGGATGGGGAAGATATTTAATAAATAGATACTCTGCAGCATATCTGTAATATCTATAAGGAAATTCTTACAAATCAATAATAAAATGATGAAAACCCCAAAAGAAAAATATTCCAAGGACATTAGCAGGAAATTCACTCAAGTATAAATATAAAAGACAAAAATAAAATAGAATGTTCAATCTTATCTGTAATCAAAGACAGGCTAATATAAAATGGTATGAGATTT
This sequence comes from Carlito syrichta, assembly GCF_000164805.1. Classification (NCBI taxonomy): domain Eukaryota; kingdom Metazoa; phylum Chordata; class Mammalia; order Primates; family Tarsiidae; genus Carlito; species Carlito syrichta. The sequence continues at coordinate 329,255 of NW_007245634.1, forward strand.
TTTTTTACCCATGAGATTAAAAAATAATAAAATGAATAATATTATCTCATATTAGCTAGAGTAATCTGTGCAACCTTTCTGGATATCAATCTGGCAATAGGTATTACCATTTAAAGTGCATATAACTGATTACTCAGTGATTCTCCTTTTAGGAATGTACTCAGAAAAAAAAGATTGTACAAAAATGTATGTATAAAGATATTTACTATGGAGAAAAGGGAAAAAATAGCCAAAAAAATTGAAGAAAATTTTATTATTCTCTTGCTTTTTGCCTGAATATCACTATTATCTACATGGCGAAGTTAAGGTGACCATTTCACCTGTGGTATATAATCACAAATTGTGCAATACACAGTAGGCTAAAAATTTGCCAAGAAAATAACAAATTTACCACCAACATAATACATTGTTTTTCAGAACTAAAATGTGTTTTTATTGTGAAACACTAAAAGTATCTCTACAGGAAGGAGAAAATGAAATAGAAAAAGAAAGATAAAGCAGGAAAAAATGAAAGGAGAAAGGTTATCAGGCAATTTATGTTAACATACTGTCTGGGTTTCAGTATGGGAATCTTTGAAAAGGTTGAATTGACAGCATCTTATACATGGATTGTAAACCTTGGCACCCGCACACTCTATGAGAAGTTTGTGTAGCACATATTATAACACTGGAATGGAAGACAAACATGTGCTGCAGAGTTGATGCAGACCATTTTCTTTTTTCTTTTCTTTTCTTTTTTTTTTTTGAGTTGGAGTCTCACTCTGTCACCCAGGCTGAAGTGCGATGGCATGCTCACGGCCACTGCAGCCTCGACCTGTTGGGCTCAGGTGATCCTTCCACTTCGGCCTTCCAGGTAGCTGGAACTATAGGCATGTGCCACCACCCCTGGCTAATTTTTTTGATTTATAATGGAGTCGAGGTCTTGCAAGTAGCCCAGGCTTGTCTCAAACCCCTGGACTGAGGCAATCCTCTCGCCTCTGTTTCCCAAAGTGCTGGGATTACAGGCCTGAGCCATCATGCCTGGCCTGCAGACCATTTTCTGGCAATTTCTAATAAAGAGTAAACTGGGATGGTCATCCCAGACTCAGAATTTTGAAGGTTTTCCCATTAGGGCAGGCACTCGGTGGTTGCTGGCACTGGTGCTGACAGACTATTACTGGGGCTTCAACAGGTTCAAGAACGCAGCCGTAAAGAAGGGCAAAATCATGGACTTCGCAGCAAACTGGATGGATGTAGAGTCCCTCATAGTCAGTGATCTGTCACAGAAACAAAGAACTGAATAACATGTTTTCACTCATAAATGGGTCCCTGAACACTTATCACAATGCTACAAGGGAGGGATCAACAGTAGTGGGAGCTGCCAGGGGAGGGAAGGAGGGAGGGAGGTGGGAGGGCACGCGGCATCACCAAGGGTATCTGATCCTAAACCAGGGGAGGTGAGGACCCGTGGGAGGCCCAAACTTAACCTGCACTAGACTACTCATGTACCAAGTCCTGACTTGTACTCCACATCTCAATAATAAAATTAAAAAAAAAAAAAAGAATTCAGAATTCAGGCATAAGGACATGACCAGATGATGTAGCCCCTCTCTGATTTGTGCAAAAGATTTTGCTGTACAATTGCTCCTCCCTCTATAACGCTGTTCGGGATACACTTTTCATTTCATTTAACCCGACTAAAAATTCTGGGCATGGCAGATGTAAGACATGCTGTTAGACTTGTTCCTTTCAGATCTTCCCAGATATTCATGCCCTCACTCATCCTTCCCAATTCCCACCAACTCTTCTGAAGGATGGCTCTGTCTGACTATTACAGACGGAGAAAACAGGAACCGAGAGCCAGCGTTGAATACAAAAATTGTTATTTGGGCTACCTGACAAAGGTTGGCAAAGAATACAAAAAATATTCAGCTAGTATTTATATAAAAAGAAATTGTATTAAGTACTTTTGGTCCAACTATTAGCCAGGGCAAAACTTTTATCAGGGAACAATGAGTCCAGAACACATTAGGCACAGAGAAAAACAGTGTCAGAAGAAATGATTCATGGAAAAAAGATACGAAATATTTGGTAAGATTAACCCACATTGTCCAGTTTCATTTGTATTTCCAAATTTGATTTTGGGTACTTTTAGGAAGGGAGTAATATTTGAAAAGTAATTATCTAAGCCTTTAAATTTCAAGATCATCATTTAAATCAAGCACTCATGTGAGTAGTTCTAAACTTTTAGGGAATGTTCCTCAACTTCTTTCTTTCTTTTTTTAAAATAGGAACAGTTTATTTTTATTTTTTGAGACCAGGTCTCCCTCTATTGCCCTGGCTAGAGTACAGTGGTGCAATCATGGCTCACCACAGCCTCGGCCTTCTGGGTCAGGCTTTTTTTTTTTCCTTTGTAGAGATAGTCTCTATGTTGTCTAGGTTTATCTTGAATTCCTGGTCTCAAGTGATCCTCCTGCCTTAGCTTCCCAAAGTGCTGGGATTACAAGTGTGAGTCACCATACCCTTGACACTTATTTTTTTTATCCTGGAGAATCTTTCTGAGTGCAGAGTTATTGTTAATCAAGACTTTGTGAAGACTTTTGGGATAGTTGTAATGAACAGAACTGAGTTTGATTACTAGTACCACTACTTGATAGCTATATAGATAAGTTACTTAATCACTCTAAGCCTTCATTTTCTCATCTGTCTAATAATATATGCATTACAGATTTTTTGTGTACCTTAATCGGTCTCACAACTATCATGATTATGAAATAAGCACACTAAATATTTGAATTCGCTGCACTTTTCTCAAGAAGGTTATTTAATAATTATGCTCTTCATTAATATAGTGATTTCCATTTACTTTCTCATTGTGAAAATAATTGCAATTTCTATTGTAGTTGTGACTGTGAGGAATCTAGAAGTCTTTTTTTGCAAAGTTTTATCAAGAAAAAATAAGCTAGAAATAGCGAATGGAGACATCTATAAAAATCTGGAGTTTACAGTTACCTTAGAAGTCTTCAGAATCTTCTGTCCTCTTGTCCTTATCCTCTCTTGTCCATCCCAGAGATAAATGTATTCAATAGTGAGTTTTGGAGTGGAATCTGAAGGGAATTTGGTCTGAAAGAACATCAGTCACTGTTCTTCAAAGGACACAAATGGCAGATGCTTCAAGCCTGCATTGTTTGTTTCCTGAAGATTCTTTCACTCCTTTTCTTTTTAAGACCAAGGGGATGGTTGGTGGTCAGTGGGACTTAAGAAACCATAGGGTAATCAGGATCCAGTGCTTTCTATGCTGATTTTTAACTAATTCCCTTGTTTTTGGTTCCAAATCTTAAATTCACTTTTATGGTTTTGGGTCCCAAGCATTTCAAAGATCTTTCAAAGGTGCATGAGAGTATGTCTTCTTTTTTATTTTTATTTTTTGAGTCGGAGTCTCACTCTGTCACCCAGACTGGAATGCAATGGCATACTCACGGCCACTGCAGCGTCGACCTACTAGGCTAAGGTGATCCTCCCACTTCAGCTGGAACCACAGGCACACACCACCATGTCCGGCTAGTTTTTTCGATTTATTGTAGAGATGAGGTCTCACCAAGTTGTCCAGCTGGTCTCGAACTTATGGGCTCAGGCAATCCTCTCACCTCAGCCTCCCAAAGTGCTGAGATTATAGGCATGAGCCACTGCGCCTGGCCTAGAGTATGTCTTCTTAGTATCTGTCTTCTCTACCACTAGGGAACTTAGATTATAACTTTGACTATCCAGTTTAGTAAGCTGTCACTCCTCTACTTGCTTCCTGTCAGATCAAAGTTTTTTGAAATGTTTCCAATACACTTTTATAACATTTCTCCTTGTTGAATACATCTTTTGCATAATTTTACTGATTTTTAGTGGAGCTTGGGGAATGAAATGAGAATAATATGTGTTGTCAATATGCCATGCTGAACCAGCTGCCTTGGTATGAGCCCGTTTGGAAATCTAAACTATAGGATTTAAACTAGATATGAATAATAAAAAAGAGAAAGTAATTTTTAAAACTTCAAGTAAAGAATATGTAAGAATTGTGACTTAGTTTCTAAAGACCAATACATACATTTAATTTGTGCATGTCCATTTTATAGTTCTTGAGATAACAGAGGAAAATGCTTAAATATTTTTTTTTTAATTAAAAAAATGCACTGTACTCCAGTCTGGGCAACGGTGTGAGACTCCAACTCAAAAAAAAAAAAAAAAAAATCATATTTCCCAGGAAATTTACTATGCAAAATCTTATTCCTTGAGTTTATAAAAAGGGTTTAATAAATACAACTCAGAAAATGAAAACTGAAACTAAATATTCAGTTGGCTTATGTTCAAACTTTACTTTTTGAAATTCAAAGCATGTTAAAAAGATGGCTTTGACTTTGATAAAAGATAAAAGATGCCTTCGACTTTTAAAAAACAATGTAATACTTTGCATTTGCTAAGGATGAAAAAATGAACCATGAACAACTTCATTTTGGTAGCTAATATGCATCAATATACCATTTTGCTTCAGCTGTGTACTAAAAGAGACATTGGTGTGGTTCAGAGCATACCAATCTGTAATCTACTGTTTTAACACAAGTAGAACTTAAAAGAAATGGATGTGGGATTACCACTACATTCAAAGAAATAAAATAGAAGGAAAAGATTTGATTTTAAACATTTGCAAAACGCTGGCAGCATATTAGCACAAAGTTTAAGTCAATATGACGTATAGTTTCATATGAATTTCTATTTGTAGAAAAGAAAGCCTGTCTTTTCAAATTGGGCCTGACAAAATGTCTGCGATTAGTAAGTCTCCACCAATCTAATACCTGCTCTTTTGTGTCGCATTTTTGGAAACTGTATCAAGTCATTCAACATTTCATAAAATATTTGGGCTTTTTGTGGTTTATGAAATGTTGAATGACTCTATTAGTATATACTAAGAAGTACATTTGCCAAATAAATCACACAATCTTTTATCAATCGTTTAAAGAATTCTATTTCCAAGTGTCGCATCAGTTTATAGAGAACTGGGACATTTTAGCAAACAGAGGGTTAAAACAGCATGGGAAAGGGAACTCTTGTACCTGCCTAATAAAGATTATTTTGCCTGGCCAGGCGTGGTGGCTCAGCCTGTAATCCCAGCACTTTGGGAGGCTGAGGTGAGAAGATTGCCTGAGTTTAGGGGTTCAAGACCAGCCTGGCCAACTTGGTGAGAGCTCATCTCTACAATAAAAATCACAAAAACTAGCTGGGCACGGTGGTGTGTGTCTATAATTACAGCTACTTGGAAGGCTGAGGCAGAAGATCGCCTAAGTCCAGCAGGTCGAGGCTGCTATGGCCATGAGTGTGCCACTGCATTTCAGTCTGAGTGACAAAGAAACTCCAGCTCAAAAAAAAAAAAAAAATTATTTTACTTTAGATAGTGAAGAAAACCTGGAAACAGTCTTACACGTATCCTTCTTTTCAGTATTCATTCCAAACGTCATCAAAAAGCAAATATCATAAGAACGAGTCTTTGCAGGAAATATCTTTTTTTTCTGGGGAAAATTTTTTTTCCTTTATTTTAAAGATTGGGGTAAATTCAGGGTTAGGTATGCACATTTTCATTATGCAGGTATCCTTGTTGATGAGGTGTGCCCCTCCCTCCCTTGGCAGTTTCCCTCAGCTGCCAACCCCCTCCCCCTCCCCTGGCAGTTTTCCACAACTATCAATCCCTTTCTTATAGTATTATGATAATTGTTCAAGGTCCACTTATGAGTGAGAATATATGGTACTCGGTTTTTTGTTTCTGTGATAGATCACTGAGTATGATAGACTCTAAATTCATCCAAGTTGCTGTGAAGTCCATATGCTTGTCCTTCTTTATGGCTGCATAATATTCCATTGTGTATATGTACCACATTTTTTTAATCCAGTCCACCTTCGATGGGCAGCATGGTTGGTTCCATGTTTTTTTGCTATTGTGAATAGAGCTGCAACAAACATGCGTGTGCAGGTATCTTTTTGGTAGAATGACTTGAGTTGTAGGAAACATCTTATAGTGCTGGGACAAATGTTCAATATAAGTCGGTTGCATGAATGTTAATTGAGTGATAAACTCACACTAATTGACCATGTGTGAATACTTTTCATTACTTGAATAAAGTGTAGTATTTTATTGAGATAGGTTGTTCTCTTGGAAAGAACATAGAATTTTGGACAGGAAAACCTGGATTTTGGAGAAGGAAGGGAGTAGCCAAATGGTTAAAACTACTCTGATAAGTAATTAAACAAAAGATGCGGTGATCTCAGAATCATTGTGTCTGACATTTGGTATAGGGGTCATAAAACCTATGATAAAATTTAGGAAGCATTCAACTTTTCAGAATCACATTTACACATCTTCTTTCAGTTGGTATCCACAGGGGACAAATTTTAACATTTGTATAAATTCCTCCAAATCTCAGGCCTAGTGTCAATTCTGGATCTCGGTTCCAAACTTTGGTGGTTAATGGTAACTGAACCCTGTAGCGTCTCATGAGCTGTCTAGCTGTTCACACCAACAAAATGTACATATTGCCAAAAACAAACCTTTTCAGCCTTCATGGACTGGGGCCCCACTTTTTAGAAACAGCTGATATTTTCTCTCTGTGTGGCTGAGGTTTATGAAGAAACAAAGTATTCATGTAGCAGAATTGTATCTTGAAGACCAGTAAAATATTTTTTAGCATAACTTTGTTCATTGTTTTCTGGATCTTTTTGTTACTTTGATATAAATGAAAACTGCTTTTCTTTTCTTTATGCAAGCCATATGTTTTTTGTATTCTTGTATTAATCTGGGTTTTAAGAATGGAGGCTTTATCTAATTTCTGTAGTCATCTCTTAAAATTCTCTAATCACTGTACAATTCTATCACTAGGTACAGGGCAGCAGATGTTAGCTACATGAGCGGAAACCAAGATGTCTCCATTTTCTTTCTTCTAAGTAGGTTCCTTTCTTTGTATCACAGGCCAATCTGAAAATATTCTTCCAGAAATCCTATATGTTTCATATGAAGGCATGCAGAAACAACTTTCAGAATAAAATGGTGGAAAATAATTTAGGAGAAAAAATTTTGGTCTGAAATTTAATTGATATATATTGGTAGGCTAAAGAAGTCAAATAATCCTAAGAAATAGTTTAGCCTAGGAGAGTAATCTGTTTCTTTTTCCACTCTAGTAATCTATATTTTTAAGGCAATATATATATATTTTTTGAGTCGGAGTCTCCCTCTGTTGCCCAGGCTTGAGTGCAGTGGCACACTCATGGCCACCGCAGCCTTGATCTGCTGGGTTCAGGTGATCCTTCTGCTTCTGCTTTCCAAGTAGCTGGAACTACAGGCATGCCACCACACCCAGCTAATTTTTTTTATTTATTGTGGAGATGAGGCCATATTGCCCAGGTTGATCTTGAACCCCTGGGCTCAGGCAATCCTCTCTCCTCCGCCTCCCAAAGTGCTGGGATTACAGATGTGAGCCACTGCACCCAACTTTCTGAGGCCATTTAATGAAGTAATTAATTGCAAAGACTCTGAAGGCTGTCTAGCTGATTCACATATTGAATCTAGATCAGGTGTGGTTGCTCACTCCTATAATCCCAGCACTTTGGAAGGACAAGGCAGGAGGATCACTTGAGCCCACAAGTTTGAGACCGGCATGGGCAACATAGTAAGACCTTGTCTCTAAAAATAAAAAATGAAAAAATTAGCTGGATGTGGTGGTACATGACTGTAGTCCCAGCAACTTGGGAGGCTAAGGGGAAAAGGTCACCTGAACCCAGAAGACTGAGGCTGTGGTGAGCTATGAGTGTGCCACTGCATTTCAACCTGGGCAACAGAATGAGACCCTGACTCAAAAAACACCCCAAAAAACAAAAACCCCACAAATATTGAATTTGCTACTTGCTGACTTTGAGACCTTGGCAAGTGCATTATAAGTACAAATGCCAATTTTTGCTATTATTACTCCACAGTAGAATCCCAGAAACTTTCTGACACATTCTTATTCCCCCAAATTGTCTTTTTCTAGATGTTATGAGGAAAACACACCCCTTCAGATTAATTTAATTTCAAAATATGTAAACACTCCGAACATATATACAAATCACTTTATTTATTTATGTATTATTTATTTATTTTTTTGAGTTGAAGTCTTACTCTGTCGCACAGGCTGGAGTGCAGTGGCACACTCACGGCCACCCCAGCGTCGACCTGCTGGCCTCCAGCGATCCTTCCGCCTCAGCCTTCCAAGTAGCTGGAACTACAGGCATGCACCACCATGCCTGACTAATTTTTTGATTTATTGTAGAGATGAGGTCTCGCCAAGTTATGCCCAGGCTGTTCTGGAACCCTTGGGCTCGGGCAATCCTTGTACCTCGGCCTCCCAGAGTGCTGGGATTATAGGCATGAGCCACTGTACCCAGCCTACAAATCACTTTAATAGGTACACTTTGGTTGCCTCTTCTTGATAACTTCTAGGAAGACACTTTAACGTCTCTGAAAGATTCTCACTAAATTGCACTTTTGTCTATATTACCTTAGTACCCGAAAATAAGAAGTTCATTCTGTGACTTATGTTTCTCAGAGTGGGCAGGCTTCCTTTGATCTGAGAAGCTTGTCTTTGTTGATAGATTTGGGGACAGAGATAACTTGTGTACATTTAACTCCCAGCCCACGAACTTTGGGCCTTTTTGGACTCATTCAATGATCACATAAGACAGAGAAATGTGTTCGGGAGAAATGACGTTGTTGAATTATAGAGTAGGAAGTGACTTCAGAGGTCATGAGATCAACTCTTTTATTTTCCAAGAACTGAGGTACAGAGAGGAGACGTAACTCCTTTGGAGGTCACAGGACAGGGTACAAGCAAAGGTTGGACTAAGTGCATGGTATTTCCTTCTACTGTTATAAAGATACAGAGGTGACATTAATTGATTCTGGAAAATCTTGGAAAACAAGCTTACTGAACCCTATTTCAATATTTATTTCCCCCATGTTTGACAGAAGAATAAACATCAAATCTTGTGAATAAGAATGTCTGAGGAATTTTATATCTATAAATGCTTTCATGACATGCCCTATCAGTTATGCAAGCACACTTAAGGAGCTGTACACCATCTGTGATGTTGTCTTGTGGGCATTAAATGAGGTAGTGCAACACAAGTACTTTATTTAATGCCTGACCCACAGGAAGGACTCAACACGTTTTAGCTATTTATGTGACTGTTATTTGCTTACATCTGGAAATCCTCTTTTAGCCAAAAGGCTAGGCAGTGAAAATTTACTCACAATCTTGGAGATAATTACTACAACATTCTTCACAGTATCTGAAGAGGCAGGTAAGAAAAACAGTGTTATCATTATTATTTTAAAATTTTTTGTAGAGACGGAGGTCTCACTTTGTTGTCCAGTCTGTTCTCGAACTCTTTGGCTCAAGCAATCCTTCTGCCTTGGCCTCTTAAAGTCCTGGGATTTCAGGCGTGAGCTGCTATACCCAGCCTTACATTGAAAACTGGGCAAACATAGACACCAAAAGATTTGTAGGCATGTTTCAATTACCCAACTAGGTTAGAAGCAGAAAGAAACATAGTCTTCATTTCCTGCTTCCTCAATCCCAGGTTTAATACTTCAATTTTACAGGTTTTCAGTTTCCTAAATAGCTGACTATCAAAAGGAAACTTTTGTTAAATAAAATATACCACGATAAACCACAACACTTTCAGAAGTTGAATAAAGAAAGTTTTGTGGGCTTCTCCCAGAGACTTCCTTCCTTCCCCTTCAACAAAGAAACTAGAAAAGGAGAAACAAGTTTGTTTGAACACTTCTCCTTTACCAAGATAAGTAAAGAGGAACAAATATGTGGAATATTTTTGTAAAAATTATATTTATTTTTCTATTATAGAAGAAATCTATAATAACCACGAATACTTATTAAGCAGTCACTACTTGCTGAACAATGCAGAGTGATTTAAATGCACAAACTCATTTAATCCTTCCAACTCTAAGAAGTAAGAATGACGTTTTATTTTAATCATCATTTTATAGCCGAGGAGACTGATGCTGAGAGGGTCAGGATCTCCCTGAAGTCTGGGCTGAAACTCTAAAATCACTACTTTGTACAACTGCATTATCACACAGGTTGGAAAATCAAGAAAACAAGAACAAAACGGAACTGTAACTGAGCACCAGATTTTTTAACAGCAGTTAGGAATTTGCTAGTTAGATATCACAAGATTAAGCATTTTCCAATTAGGAAGCCATCAGAGAAAACAAAGATATATTCATTAAATTATAGTAGTCCTTCAAATTACTATGTGGACATGATCACACAGATTGACACAACGATTCATAGTTGTTTCTCATTCAGTCTGCTCCAGACACATGGCATATTCATGTAGCCACGTGGACTAAAGACATCCCTGGGATGACCAGGACAGGACAGAATTGTGAAGTACCATCCCTTTTCCTTCTCCCTGTTTAAGCTCAGTGCTCATTTCCTCAGGAGCAGATGAAACAGGGTGAAAAGTAAAAGTTGCCTAATGACCACTTCTCTTCCTGCCTTGAGTTCCAAAGCTCAGCCTAGTTGGAGTCTCCCTCTGTCGCCCAGGCTGGAGTGCAGGGGCACACTCATGGCCACCCTAGCGTCCACCTGCTGGGCTCCAGTGATCCTTCTGCCTCAGTCTTCCAAGTAGCCGGAACTACAGGCACGCACTACCATGCCCGACTAATTTTTGATTTATTGTAGAGACGAGGTTTTGCCAAGTTGCCAGGGCTGGTCTTGAACCTGCAGAAATCCAGTTGCCTTGGCTTCCCAGAGTGCTGGGATTACAGGCTGAGCCACTGAGCCTGGCCAAGGGAAAACATTCTTGAGCACAGACTTTAAAGGGACACAGTCTTCCCTTCCAATGAACTGTAATAGTATTCACAATTGCTTTCACTCATAGATGCTTAGCTATGCATCAGGCATCTTTTTTTTCTTTATTTTAGATTCAGGGAGTATACATACACATTTGTTACATAGACATATTGTGGAGTGGTGGGGATTGGGTCTCAGATGACCCATTTCCCGGATGGTCAACATTGTACCCCATAGGATATTTCTGAACCCTAACCCTCTTCTATCCCCACTTTTCCCCTTATGGATGTCCCCAGTCTCTATTATTTCCATCTTTGTGACCATTTAGGTCTCAATAGCAAAATCATGGAACCCACCTAGGTGCCCACCAATCACTGACTGGATAAATGAAGTGTGGTATATATACAAAATGGAATACTATGCTGCCATAACAAAGAGTGAAATGATGTCCTCTGTAGAAACATGGGTGAAGCTGGAGATCAACATCCTAAGCAAACAGCTCAGAAACAGGAAACCAAATACCGCAGATACCTCTTAAAGTACAAATCTGTGCACTAATTTGATCCTCTAAAAGACTATTAGGGAGTTTTGTTGTTATTATTATTATTATTATTGTCAGAGTTTCACTCTGTTTCCTAGGCTGGAGTGCAGTGGCATACTCACGGCCACCGCAGCCTCGAACTGCTGGGCTCAGGAGATCCTTCCACCTCAGCCTTTCAAGTTGCTGGAACTACAGGCCCATGCCACCAAGCCTGGCTAATTTTTTGATTTATTGTAGAGATAAGGTCATGCTGAGTTGCCCAGGCTGGTCTCAAAGCCCTGAGCTTAGGCAATCCTTTCACCTCCATCTTTCAAAGTGTTGGGGTTACAGGCGTGAGCTACCATGCCCAACTGGGAAGTTAATATCATTAAAATGGCCCACAGAGATTCTTTTTTGTCTGGTTTTGTTTACTGCTATATCTCTGTGTCTGGACAGCGTGTGGCAAAGATGAGGTTCAAATACATTTCTTTTTTATTTTTTTTTGAGTTGGAGTCTCATTCTATTGCCAAGCTGGAGTGAAGTGACAGGCTCATGGCCACTGCAGCCTCGACTTGCTGGTCTCAGGCGATCCTTCCACCTCAACCTTCCAAGTAGTTGGAACTACAGGTGTGCGCCACCACACTCGGCTAATTTTTTTGATTTATTGCAGAGACAAGGTCTCACCAAGTTGCCCAGGCTGGTCTCGAACCACTTAGTTCAGGTAATCCTCTCGTCTCGGCCTCCCAAAGTGCTGGGATTACAGCCTTGAGCCACCACACCCAGCCTACAAATAAATATTTATTGCTGAATAAATCCCCATCTAAAGGTGAAGGAACAGGTTAAGTTACTTGCCCAAAGTCCCACATGGACAATGAGGAGATTTCAGAGCATCCCCACTTGGGCTGAAGGAAGAGATGAGAGGAAGGGAAATTTGTGGCTCCAGAGGTCAGAGGGACCCTGGGACACTTTTGTGCTGTCAGGGAGACAGCAAGACCACAGAGAAAAAGTGGATGTGTTGGCTATTGGGCAGGTGGAATGTTAGGCTGAAGAGCAGTGATCAAACTGCCATGGTGGGGCAAGAAAGTGGCAGGATGGGGATGCTCCAGGAGCAGCAGAAAATGACCGGCATGAGTGCCATGCGCAGAGGACACTGGGCGCCTCTGGGACAGATTGAGTTGATCAATGACTGCTCCTCCCCTAACCAAGGATGTGTTATTTTGTTTTCCTCTGAGCAAAAGAATGGATTGTAGAGCAGAAATTGTTATAGAAAATGAGAAAAGTGCCATTTCTTGCATACATGAATTTTTAAAAATGAAGCAGTGTCTTACTAGATGTAAATATATATATATTAGGAAAATATATTAAATGTGTCATCAGAAGGCCTAGGCTTTTGATCCTAGCTTGTCTCATAAAAATATATTTTTTTTTTGAGTTGGAGTCTCACTCTGTCGCCCAGGCTGGAGTGCAGTGGCACACTCATGGCCACCTCTGCATCGACCTAATAGGCTCCAGCGATCCTTCCGCTTCAGCCTTCCTTGTAGCCGGAACTACAGGCAAGCGCTACCACGCCCGGCTAATTTTTGATTTATTGTGGAGATGAGGTCTCACCAAGTTGCCCAGGTGGGTCTCCAACCCGCGGGCTCAGGCAATCCACTCACCTCAGCATCCCAAAGCACAGGATTACGGGCTGAGCCACCGAGCCCAGCTCATAAAAAATTCATAAGCAATTTACCTAATTTTTCCATATTTTAGTTTCCTCAACTATAAAATAGAGATTAAAAATGACTGGGATGAGACAAAGGATTGTTTTTTTTTTAATGTAAGTTGCAAGTCAGTGAAAGATAATAAATACATGTTTGGCTGTGTACAGCTCCCACTTCCATTCCATTTGCACTTGACTTTGGCAAACACGTATCTTTTTTTGGCAGCTAAGTGGCTTCTCAAACTTTTTACAGACTAATATTTATATTTATTTTCATTTTTATGTTTATGCTAGGTGGATGTAAACATATTTTTCAAAGTTAAAAGCACTTTGAAATAAGACACATTACATGATTGGTAGGTTGCTAGTGCAATTTTCTGGAAGTTGAAAACCAGCCCGTGGTTAAAGTGTTTCATGGATAACCCACAGGTTTTAAAATACACAGGCAGGTATTTTACTGGATCTTTTCACTGAGCTGTCCTAGTAGTATAGTTGGAATTAATTCTTGCACTAAAGAGTGAAAAAATAAATCAGATCAGACAGGTATTTTTTACTAATTTGTATAATTAGTAAATTTGTATGAGTTACAAGATGAACTGAAAACTTCAACACTGAGTTTATTTTTAAACATTCTAGCTCTTCTGAGAAATGAGTGCAAATAAAACATACCAGCAACAATGCAAATTTAGAGTCCTTATGAAAATGGGAATTGTAGGGAAATATAAATGAGGGTCATTCAGTCATCAAAGATATATTAGTGCCTCTGACATGCCTGGCACTCCTCTTGGTACCGAGAAGACAACAGTTAACAAGACAATAAAGTACCCACCTTCATGGAACTTACATTCTACTGGGGGAGACTTAAAACTAACGAAACACACTATATTGCTAGACACCTCGATGAAGAAACGTACAGTAGGTAATGGATGAGACTGAGGTGAGTCACGGTGAGGACATGGCCAGCAAAGGGATCTCCAAGAAGACTTTTTAAACGTAAAGAAACGCAGTGTGTATCTGTAAAGAGGACGTAACTTCACTCCCATTTTCTCATTCTTCAGGAGCCTGTGGTGTAAGTCTCTAAAATAAATGAGCTTGTGACAGCAAGCACACACAAGCAGCTGGAACTTTGACTTTACCGTGTATGCAGATATGCTGGGTTATTTTTACACAGATTTCCTATAAAACGGCAGGAGTAAGCAGAAGTCTTTGCAGGCTTGAGCTGTTCGGCAGGCATATCTCATCTAAGAAATGAAGGAAGGGATTTAGGTGGAAGTATGTTGCCTTGTCTCTCATTTGTCCGGACCAGCCAGGGTTATTGGGGTACCTGAAAGAGGGAGTGGAGACGTGAAAGGAATACAAGACTCCTTTAGCTGCAAAGGGAGGGCACCGGGGCTAGTCCCCGAGTGACCCCGTTTCTCTTCATTCCAAAGTTTATATACAAGCACAATACAATCAGGCATTCAAACTTCCCCAATCTTCAACATTAAACTTCCCCTCTATCAAGAAGTGTCTGTACCCAGACTCAGACCACTCTGCCAGCATTTCATATTAGTTTTGTCCTTGGCCCGCACTTTCTGTACTTTGAAAGACACATACTATTCTTATCTGGACTCTGCTTTTCTAGGCAGACAGTTTCATGCTTTAACTATTTAGTCCCTGACACTCATTGGCCCGCGCCTACCCCTTGCTTGTCATATAAACCCGAGGTGCGTCCCACAGCCAGGGAGAGAGGACAGTGGAGACTCCAGAGACACAGCACAAGTAAGTGATATTATTGATATCTACACAGATAAGAAATGAGATATAATAAAATGAGTTTTATTTTTATTACTGTCATATCCTGTTTGTGACAGAGGGACTTGTCTTATGATCTATTGTCACCATTTTACTCACTCTGACCTTGTCTCACTCAGAGCCTCACCATGTATGTGAACATGTGGAAATCAAGTTCTCATTTTTAAGAGAAATATACATTTTTAAGATATGTAGATACAGGAGATTTTAAAAGATCCCTTCAAGTGAATTTTAATACAGAAAATATAGCCAATCCCAGGGGAAAAGTCCTGTCTTCTTTTTAAAATTATTTTATTTTATTTTAAAGATGTGGAGTACAATTCAGGAAAAAATCCTGTCTCAATCAGGCTTTGTGACTTCTTCCAGAATTTTCCCAAGTGATTTTACAATGTGTGATGCAGTAGAGAATTTTATTTCTTGGCTCTTCACCTTCTTTTTATTTTTTATTTTTTGAAGTTCAGGAATTTTATTTGTAATATTTTCTATTATTTTAAGGCACATTTTGTTGAAGCGTCTCTATGTTTTGCCAAGCATTGAATTCTATCATCATTTGGTTTCAGAGCTATTTTAAGGGATTTACCCCAGACCAAGAATTTAAATTCACAGCTCCCAAAGGATATTTCAATTATTCCTTGTGCTTTGGCTTTAATGTTGTGGCAACCACTTAAAATGATATTCAGTTGGCATTTGATAGGAAAATAGAGTTTCCAGTTTGCCAATTGAAAATTAAATACCCAGTGTTTGATTGAAACCAGTATCTGACTCAGTTAACAACAATTCTTCTATTTCTCTATTGTCTTGCAATTTAACTCCAGGTTGGCAACTTTTCTAGATCTGAACTTGAAATGCACAAGGACACTGTGAAAAAAGGGACATTAAGCATTCTTTGTCACTAACTGTGAGGGGGAAATAAGGTACTATCACTTAATGTCAGTATGTGCAAGAAGTTTCTACGTGGATAATAGTACCTCACATGATTGCTGTCTGAATCCAATTTTTGCATTTCAAAACACCAGAATCCATAAAATACGAGTGCAAACATTATGCTCTATGCCATCAAGTTTATTCCCGGACAAGCTAAGACCTACAGTTTAAGAAGAGCTTAAAGTGCAAAGAAGAGCTGTTAGCAAATCCACAAGTAATGTTTGTTTTTATACTTCAGACTCACAGGTTATTGCACAATTACTAGCATGTAAAAAACTATATCTGGAATTCCCAAGTATGTTTGAATTCCTGATGTTTTTAATTTAAGAGTAAGAGCTTAAGTTTTGGATTGAATTATAGAACATTTTGGATTGAATTGTAGAATGGTTAATACTTAATTCTTTATCTGTAAGCTTTCTTTTCTTTTCTTTTCTTTTCTTTCTTTTTTTGAGAAAGCAAGATTTATTGAGAGGACAGAAAAGTTCCCAGAGCAGGAGGATACCTGAGGGGATTGCCCTATCTATAAGTTTTCTATCAAAATTATTCCAAAAGTTCTATCCATTTTTTTAACTAAAAAAATTTTCTACTGAAATCTTTATTAAGATGATTAGCATAGTGATTGAGTATTAGCCTGCTTTACAAGAGAGTTGAGTTTGGTTTGTAGTCACTGTTCCGGCACAGAGCAGTGAATTGTTTAGACTATTTTTCACTGTGCTTTTACAGCAGAATATGGAATAGTACATTGGCTTAGTCAAAATTAAATAAATTTTCCTATGAAAGTTTGTAACTTTATCAATGACCATGACCGTGTTAAAATTGCCTTTGGGACTAAATGTTCCTATATTTTTTGTTGCTTCTTCCAAAATAACACCTGTAATCCCAGTACCTTGGAAGATTGAGGCAAGAGGATTGCCTGAGCCAGGGGTTCAAGACCAGCCAGGGCAACTTGGTGAGACCTCGCTTCTACAATTAAAAAAAAAAAAAAATCAGCCAGGCGTGGTGGCACACCTGTGGTTCCAGCTACTTGAAAGGCTGAGGCAGGGCCAGGTGCAGTGGCTCAAGTCTGTAATCTCAGCACTTAGGGAGGCCAAGGTGAGAGGATTGCCTGAGCCCATGGGTTCAAGAACAACCTAGCAACTTGGCGAGACCTTATTCCTACAATAAATCAAAAAATTAGCCAGGCATGGTAGTGTGCGCCTATAGTTCTGGCTACTTGGAAGACTGAGGTGGAAGGATTGCCTGCGCCCAGACGTTTGAGGCTGTAGTGGCTGTGAGAACACCACTTCACTCCAGCCTGGGGGACAGATTGAGACTCTGATTCAAAAAACAAAAACAAAAAACAAAACCGACATGCATGAACATTATATAAGTTAAGAGAACTACAAACCTAGGAGAAGGCAAGAAAGTCCCCAAGATAGAACTTTTCAAAAAAACACTATTATTTCTTGTGTAAAATATTTTATTTCCTAGCAAGCTTAGTATATATTAAAAGTTAAATCTTCTGCATTTGATGGCTACTTTCATATGAATTTATAGGTGGAAATTTCTATCCAGGGTATTTAGGATATTTATTAGTAATTCATTCATATGTTATTTGAGAAACTGTATATCTTATTTTTCAAACAGAATTCTAAATGAGCTTTTTATCTATCTGCTGAGTCAGGAACTTGACACGACTTTCTTTGGTGTGTAAGGAAGCCAGTGGTTAACTTTAGATGTAAAGGAGATCTTCAAGCACGCTCAATTTTTTGACTTCAGGTTTCTGTATGATTTCAGGAAATCTATGCATTTTCCCTGTGTAAGATTCTTATCCCAGGGATAGTGGAAGGGTTGTTCAGAAATGAAGCTCACGGGAAGTGGGAAATCAGAAAGATATTGGAGTTCTGCTGTGCCAGTTCAATCATACTCAGTCAAATTATAGGCAGATAACCTGGATGTTATTTCTGGGTGTGATATGAACTTAGTATCTAATTATGCTTTTTTTCCCATTTTCTCTGAATCATTTTAGTCTGGTGCTGTTATATCCCCATCTGTCATGTCTGTCATATATGTGAGATTCTCTTTTGAGACTCATGCACCTCTGAACAAATACCACATTACCTTCATTATAAAGGTTTTTATTGAAGTTTTGCTATCTGGTAGGCCGGGTCCTCCCTTTCTGTTCTCTTTTTTTATTTGTCTTGGGTACCCTGGTCGTTAGCATTTCCATTTAAAATTTAGGATCAGGTTTATCTGTAGACTCTCTTGGATTTAAAAATAGATAATCATTTTGATTGCAAATGAAGGTTTTGTCATTTCCAGTCAGCTCCTTATATACATAATTTATGATTGTTTTATTGTATTGACTTAGCTAGGGTCTTCAGGATTATGCTGAATAGTAGAAGTAATAGTGGGATTCCTGTAACTATTTTTTAATTTTTTTAATTTTTATTTTTGAGTTGGAGTCTGACTCTGTCACCCAGGCTGGAGTACAGTGGCACGCTCGTGGTCACCTAAGCCTTGACCTGTTGGGCTCAGGTGATCCTTCTGCCTCAGCCTTCCAAGTAGCTGGAACCACCAGCATGTGCCACCATACCTGCTAATTTTTAAATTTTTTTTTAGAGATAGGGTCTTGCTATGTTGCTCAGGCTGGTCTTGAACCCCTGAGCTCATCCTCTAGCCTCTGCCTCCCAAAGTGCACTGGTTCCCATAATTCTTAACATTAAAGAGAATGCTTCTTTTGGTTCACCATTATGTATGATGTTTGCTCTAAGTTTTTAGTAGAGACGCTTTATTGACTTAAGAAAGTTTTCTTCTATTTCTAATCTGTCAAGAGGGTTTTAAAAAAATTTTGTTTTGCTAAGAGTTTGAGCACCAATGAGTAATAATTTTATGAATGCTTTTAAAAAATCATTTCTTTAGTATCTGTTGAGATGATAGTATGATTTATGTTTTTCTTTTTTAATGTAGTTTATTATACAGATGGATGTTTTGCATTCTTGGGATGAGCAGAATAT
The DNA here is from genome assembly GCF_000164805.1 of Carlito syrichta. Lineage (NCBI taxonomy): Eukaryota > Metazoa > Chordata > Mammalia > Primates > Tarsiidae > Carlito > Carlito syrichta. The sequence continues at coordinate 348,056 of NW_007245634.1, forward strand.
ATAATTATGCAAGTAACTACAGGAATGTCATGTTCAAGTACAACTTCATTAATGAGTTATGACTGTTGAAAGGATGTTCTAGAAGGAAAGATAAGCACTTGTCAGATGTTCATGGGTCTCTGCCAAATCTTAGATTTCAAGATATGTTTGCAGAGAAATAGAGAGCGCTGCCAGCCTATGCTGAGGATTTCTAAGGCTCTTCTTTACTTGAGTGAAATACCATATAAAATAACATGATTTTGTAAGCTAACAGTGAAATACAATCCCTTTGTTTTCATGCAGAAGTCAGGAGGTGGATATTTATGTGGTATTTGACTGAATGAGAAAAAGTTATATGTTTAATTTTTAATGTGGATGTGCAGGCATATACTGTTTATAAGGAAAAATACATAAATTTTGTACTGTGAGAACAATAACTATTGACAGCAAAAATTAATAAAAATTTATATCAAATGTTTTTCAAATAGAAACTACAAACAGTTGTGATGTTTTTTCCATTCTATATGCTTTTCCTCCATTTTGGGATTTAAAATAAATGGTCAAGGAATTATGGCAATTGAGCTTGTTATTTCCTAGATAAGAATGATCCCTCAATTATGATTACATAAAATATTTTCTAGTGGGATTTTAAAAAGGAACCCCATTTGCATTTTTATTTTGTATTTTGTGCTGTCATAGCTTTTCCACTATTTGTTTGTAAGTAACTTGGAAAACAGTTCTATTGTTCTCATGAGCATTCCACATAAGTCCCCCAAATTTGAACTCCTTCTATGTGTTTTTCTCCCCCAAAGAAAGTTGGGGCTATAAATCATTAAATTTTTATTAGTTTATTCTAGTCAATTCTTCTCTCTTCAGAGAATATCTTCCCACATATTTGTATGTGTGGTGTGTGTCACATTTCTTTTGGGTGGGGACCAAGTGCTAGTAGGGCAGGACATGGAATGACTGGGGGTGGCTCTCTGTTTTTAGCAAGGAGTGCTAGTGTCCCCTCCAAACATCTGGACATGGAAACCAGGGCCAGAGACGTGCATTTGTGAGAACTGTCATCCCAGTCATTTCCTGATCATTTCCTGAACCTGGGAGGGTCTAGTTAGGCAACCAGTTACTTCTGGGTTATCCTCTCCCTGCATAGACTCCAGGATATATGAACTTGAGGAACTTGAGGTCAAACTTGGCAACCTAGACTTTTATAATTTGTGTTTGAACTTTTGCATGATGTGATTTTTCTTTTTTTTTTTTTTTTTTTTTTGAGTTGTAGTCTCACTCTGTCGTCCAAGTTGGAGTTTAGTGGCACACTCATGGCCACTGCAGCCTTGACTTGCTGGGTTCAGGCGATCCTTTTGCCTCAGCCTCCAGGTAGCTGGAATTACAGGCACATACCACCACGCCCGGTTAAATTTTTTTCTTTTTTCTTTTTTTTAGTAGAGATGAGGTTTTGTGAAGTTGCCCAGTCTGGACTCGAACCTGTGCGCTCAGACAATCTCCTCACCTTTGCATCCCAAAGAGCTGGGATTATAGGTGTGAACCACTGCACCCAGCCTGTGAAATGATTTCTGATGGAACTTTGAGGGCCTGAATCCAACTTTTCCTTTTTATCTAATTCTAATTAGCATTCCATTAATAATCTTTGAAAGACTCCCTTAGTAGAAAATAAACTATTAAATCACCCCTTTAAGTGAATAATTGTCATTATTTGTTTTTGTTCATTTAATTACTATAATTATTATTTATATTTAGTGTGCTGTATTTGTAGTGATCATTCTTGACTGTAGAAGAAAAGATCAAAAGTATATCACCAATGCTAATAATTATTAAGTTTTAGCATTGTTTTTATACCTTACATGCATTACTTCATTAATCTCCAAATCCATGTTAGTCTCTATTTATAAAAAACCAGTTTTAAAATTCAGGGAGATTTTGTTAGCTAACCCAGAGATATATAGCAACTAAGCGAAAGAACTGAATTTCGAATAAAAATGTTTCTTTCTCATTTGCTTGATCATTATAAAATTATAATACATTCCACTATAAGTGCTTAAAATCATTAACTGTTTATAAATAATCAAAACAAAATGATACAAATCACAGAAAACTCACACAAGCAAAATGACCTAAATAATATAGCCAGTATTGGCAAACTTTTCTCTTTTCTTTGAGTTGGGGGTCTCACTCTGTTCCCCAGGATAGAGCACAGCGGCATGATCATGGCTCACTGCAGTCTTGAATTCCTGGGCTCAAGTGATCCTCCTGCCTCAGTCTCCTGAGTAGCTGGGGCTACAGGCATGCACCATCATGTCTGACTAATTTTTTGATTTTGTTGTTGTTGTTGTACAGATGAGGTCTTGCTACGTTGTCTAGGCTGTCTCGAATCCCTGGGCTCAAGCAATCCTCCCACCTCAGCCTCCCAATTTGTTGGGATTATAAGTATGAGCCACTGTGCCCAGCCAGTATTAGCAAACTTTTTGAAATGTGAGGGATGTTTACTTTCTTCCTCTTCAAAATAAATGAAGGAAGATTGTACCGTTGCTGGAGAGGTCTCAAGATGGGGTATGCCAATGTGTGCAAGTAACCTAATAAAACCCAGCAGTATGGATGCAGTAAGGGAGAACAGGGAACAACATTTCTCCAAGTCTTTGAATCCTAGGAGGAGAAGACTCAGGTGAGGAAAGAGAGAGATGGACAAGTTGGCATGGTATTCTCATTCCTCTTGTATGTGCCCTGCCCTTGGCTGTCCTTACCTGGCTGTCCTTGAAAATTCTGAGGTATTGTCAGAATTTCTGTCATATTCTGAGTTATGTCATCGGAGCAAACAAATAGACAAAATGTCAATCAATACACATCACACGTGACTAAAAGCAGAGCAAAAACATCTTGAAATGGAAAGATTTTTTTTATTCCATCCTCTGAAGGTTGGTGTGTAGATACCCTCTTAATCTGAATATTTTTATAAATTAACTTTGAATTTGGTTTTTTCACTGGAGTGTTCCAACCAATGCTGAGAGAGAGAGAGGAGGGAGAAAGGGAGAGAGAGAGACGATTTTGTTTCTATCAAGTTTTCCCATATGTTATTAAATAGTGCTTTATAATTTTGGTTTTGAAATATGCTGTAATATTTCCAATTATCTCAAGCAATGTAATAAAATTTTCAAAAAATTCCCCAAGGAAAAAGATTGAGATATTTCTAGAGGGCTGTTAAAATAATTCCTCCTTTTTCTCTTTCCAGAACCGCACCATGCCAAACTACAAACTGACATATTTTAATATGAGGGGGAGAGCAGAAATTATTCGTTACATATTTGCTTATTTGGACATAGAGTATGAAGACCACAGAATAGAACAAGCTGACTGGCCTAAGATCAAATCAAGTAAGTAGCACAAATAATAGTTCATGAAAAAGTAGGGAAAATAGACTTTCAGAACTTTTTTCCTCAGGGAAATGAAAAAATAAAGATTTTTGAAGCTCATGTAGCTTTAAATTGAGAAGCAGCCATTCAGGCAAACTAAATAAATGCTATGCACCCTGGCACATTTCCTGTTAGAGATGAAAACACAAACCCCGCAGAAAGAAGATATAAAGATAAGCCAGCATAAAGCTTTATCAGAAGAGTTCAAATGGACATGAGACATATTATTGTTTCCATTTTACAGCTAAGATAACTAATTAGCACAGAGTTTAGGGAATTTTTCCAGTTTCTCAACCCTAGCAAGTAGAGCTGAGTTTCAAACCTAGGTCAAGTCTTTTTTTTTTTTTTTTTGAGTTGGAGTCTCACCCTCTCGCCCAGACTGGAGTGCAGTGGCATACTCACGGCCACTCTAGCATCGACCTGCTGGACTCATGTGATCCTTCTGCCTCAGTCTTCCAAACAGCTGGAACTACAGGCACATGCCACCACACCTGGCTAATTTTAAAAAATTTATTGTAGAGATGAGGTCTCACCATGTTGCCCAGGCTGTTCTTGAACTCTTGGGCTCAGGCAATCTCCTCGCCTCGGCCTCCTGAAGTGCTGGGATTACAGGTTTGAGCCACTGCACCTGGCCTAGGTCACGTTTTAATTAATTTATTTAATTTAATACCAAGCCCAATTTATTGGCACTAGACAATGCCAATAACAATACTATTAATGCCATGATAATCAGTAAATTAACATCGCTACGGACCTTCTGGAAGCATGAGCTCCTTAAAAGTCATTGTTCCTATAATCACTCTTGTTGTTAGCAGAGACCTCTTCTCTGGTGAGATAGAATAACTTACTTCCTATTTTCATGAAGCTTTACCATTACTACCCCATGTTTTTTTCTAATATCAGAATTTGTACATAGGGTTTTAAGACTGTGCGTGAACATAAAATAGGCAAACATTAATTTCATCCACTAATTAATTAGGACAAGATGGACAGAAAGGTGCAGGAATATTACATTGAACAAATTTTGCCTTTTGAGTTCTAAATATAAGGCCGGGCACAGTGGCTCATGCCTGTAATCCCAACACTTTGGGAGGCAGAGGTGGAGGATTACTTGAGTCCAGGGGTTCGATTCCAGCCTGGGCAACTTGGCGAGACTTCATGTCTACAATAAATCAAAAAATTAGCACATGCCCTGTGGTTCTGGCTACTTGGAAAGCTGAGACAGAAGGATCACTTGATCCCAGCAGGTCAAGGGTATGATGGGCGCGAACATGCCACTGCACTCCAACCTGGATGACAGAGTGAGACTCTGATTCCAAAAAAAAAAAAAAAAATGTATAAATGTATTTTATATATATATATATATATAAAATATATATATGTATTATATATATATATATAGTTGGCTGAGTGCCTCATACCCTAGTCTACTTTGACTTTTCTCTTTTATTTTTATATTATTTAATAATAGTAGAGATGGGGTCTCACTATGTTACTTAGGTTAGTCTTGAATGTCTTGGCTCAAGCAATCCTCCTGCCTTAGCCTCCCAAAGCACTGGGATTACAAGCATGAGCCACCAGGCCAGGACTACCTTTACTTTTCATTATGCTATTGAAAATGTAATTTCTGCATTTTCTTACTATTTTCATAGATCTTAGAGTTGGAAGAGATCTTAAAGCTTATGATGGTTAAGATATAGTTTCGAATACTTTAACAAAAATAGACATGACAAAGAATTGTTTTAAAGAGGACAGAAATCTCTTTTAAAGTTTTATTTTAAAGATGTGGGGTACAATTCAGGATTAGGTACTCAAGTGGTAACCCATTGTACAAGTGAAATTTGGGCCTCCCTTTGGTCCCAACTGTGCCTGGTTTGAGATCAGATACTCTTATTGATGTTTTGTGCCCACCCCCAACCCTGTAGTGTCCTGCTACTGCCAATCTGTTTCTTATAGTATTATGATAATTGTTCAGAGTCTGCTTATGCGTGAGAACATGTGGTACTCAGTTCTTTGTTTCTGTGATAGATCACTGAGTATTATAGACTCTAAATCCATCCAAGTTGCTTTGAAGTCTATAATTTAAGTAGGACAGAAATTTTGTTTGCACAAAACCCCAATTGATATCATAATTTTTCTCTATGAAGTTAGCAAAGATTAGGCTTCTTTCCTGTTGATCTCCTACCCCTAGCTGTCTTATTCACACAATGTGAGATACTTCACTCTTTTCCCACATTCTAGCTCATGGGAAGTGTGAAAGAGGGAAGGGACATGCCTCCTTTTAACAGCCCCACCAGAAAGTTGCATATGTCATTTGGGAATAACTTAATCACATGGTCACATATTACTGCAAGAGAAGCTGAGAAATGTTAACTTGATTGTGGATAACATTTGGCCAGCTAAAAATCCAGGGACTTATTAATTCAAGAAGAAGGGAAAGGAAAGAATAGATACTAAGGAAGCAGTTTCTATTGCAAATGTTATTTGGTCTCATCTGCCATACAATTTAGCAATGTCTTCCAGTGTTTGAAACTCTATATATGTCATCCCCTCTGCAAGAATCTGGAACTGAATCTCTTGTCAACACATTTCATCATTGGATATTTATATTAAAAAGTTCTTCTTGACAAAATCTGGTAGATTGTGCATGTGTTTACTTTTTTTCTCTCCTAAAACATTATTCTTCTCCTTTAATAACATTAAAGTACTTTTTTTAAAAAGGCTGGGCCAGACTCGGGGGCTCAGCCTATAATCCCAACACTTTGGAAGGCCAAGGTGAGTGGATTGCCTGAGTCCATGTGTTCGAGACCAGCCTGGGCAACTTGGTGAGCCATTGTCTCTACAATAAATAAAAAATTAGCCAGGCGTGGTAGCGTATGCCTATAATTCTGGCTACTTGGAAGGCTGAGGCTGAAGGATCGCCGGAGCGCGGTGGGTCCACACTGTGATGGCCGTGAGCATGCCACTGCACTCTAGCCTGGGTAACAAAGTGAGACTCCAACTCAAAAAAAAAAAAAAAAGAGAAAGAAAGAAAGAAAAAAAAAACTGAAGTCTGTAAGGACAAAGATATAAAGCTTGAATATGAGTATGACAACACAAAATTCTGGAAGCTAGAACACAGGCCAAAAAATAATAAGGTGACTTGGTAGGCCCATGAGCTCAAACATAAGCCTTGAGGAGAAGAAGGCAAGCTGAATCTCTCACAAATCCTGAAATAGGTTCATGAGTTAGTAGTAGCAGATAACTCTAAAAGCTGAGCTGATAGAGAATTCACTGGAGAATGTGAAGAAGCAGTATGACCATCAGATTCCTTCCTTGCTCTGGAAGAGGCCCAGAGGTTACTCTCGGGAGAGGATAGACCACAGGGTTCTGGGACAACATGCATGACTGAGGACATAATGTTATAATAAAGACGGGATTCAGTGGTAGTCTAGAAACTAAATGGTGAGACCCATAGTCCCTTTCCCCTGCTCTATAATTAGAATGCTGCAACAAGGCTAATATCCCTCAGGCAAAAATTGGAGACATTCTCTCTGGAGAAGCTGACCAGCCCAAGTTACTGAACAGATGGGGGTTTTTCAATGAAATGGCCCAGCCTGATCCATTGACAAGCCCCTCCCATGTATACTGAGCTTATAGGTAGCTTTTATTTCTTTGCCCTTTAAAACAGAAATGGCAAGTCAAAAATCAATAGATGCTTGAGAAAAATCTAATATAAAACAGACCTAAGCAAAGAAGCAGAAACCCCCCCCCCAAAACCCTGAGGAAACCAGGATAATTTAGCAAGGAAACAACTCCAAACATTTAATAAAACTCCTCAGAGAAATAAGAGATATTCTATGCATGAAACAAGAACAGGATGCTACAAAAAGGAATTCAGAGACAAACAGTTCTTGAAAATTAAAAATATGATACAAACAAATCAATAAAATGATAAAAAATAAGGAAGTCCCCCAGAAAATATATCAATAGAACTTAAAAATGGGGTATGAAAGAAGAAAGATAAAGAAAATCAAGGATTAATCAGTTTAGGAGGTTCAACTTCCAATGAAATTCTGGATAAAGAGGACAGAAAACAGAAGGAAAGCAAACTTTTAAAATAATCTCCCTCACACAAAATTGAAATCTGTCTCCTTATGGCTTTCATATATTGGTTTTAGACATCATTTTAATCCATCAAGAACAGGTTACTCCTTCTTTTCCATCCAAATACTTGAAGAATCTTAGTTTCTTTAAAACATCAAGACAGGACAGATGAAGAATAATTTTGTTAGCATTAGAGCTATTGACAATGGAATGTGTTTTCTTGTGAAATAGTAAACTTTCAGTGACTAGAAGTGTTTGAGCCAACCTTGGGATAACTGTCAACAGCTGGGACATTGGGATCCATCTAACAAGAAGACATTTAAGAAGACAAATCTTAAGTCCTTCATTTGGCTCCAGAAAAAAAAAATTGGAGGGTTGATGGAGGTGTCACTTAACAAGAGTACTTCTTTTATTATTATGTTTGAGTCAGAATCTCACTCTGTTGCCTAGGTTGGAGTGCAGTGGCACACTCACAGCCACTGCAACCTTGACCTGCTGGGCTCAGGCAATCCTTCTACCTCAGCCTTTCAAGTAGCTGGAACTACAGGTGTGCACCACCACACCCTGCTAATTTTTTTTATTTATTGTAGAGATGTGGTTTTGCCAAGTTGCCCAGGCTGGTCTCGAACCCGTGAGCACAGGCAATCCTCTCACCTCGGCTTCCCAAAGTGCCGGGATTATAGGCATGAACCACCAAGCCCAGCCAGGAGCTCTTCTTAAAAAGCATTAAGGTATTCAGTTATAGTGAATATGAGGCTTCAATGTTATATGGCTGACAAAATGATCTTGGCAAAATGTCTTAGAATAATGCCTATACTAATAATGTGATGGGGTGATGGTCCCATTTAGTTCTGTGATGGTCTTGTGCCTGAAACAATTTTCTCATAGATACCACACATTAAATGACAGAAATAATATATTAAGAACTTGTTTGGAGGACCCACACTTGCATGACAAAAAAATCCAAACCAGGAGATATAAATGGAACACCTAAGGAAGAAAAGTGAGTTGTTAGTTCTAGTACTGTATTTTACAATTTATTGAAATGAGTCAGTTTTTTTCCCCTATTTGATAGCTGTGCTCTGTTTGAAGATGTCTGTTATGTTCTACTTTTTGTCACCTCTAGGTGAAGAATGTCAAGGTACTTCAACCAATCCTCAAAAAGTGTAGTTTTCAGACTTCTTGCTCTCTTGCTGACTCGTATACTCTTCTCTGGGATTGCTCAATTTTTAATCTTCTTATCTTTCTTAAAACATGACTCTTAAAATTAACAAAATAGCTGAGCAAGGGTTCTGACTTCAGTTTGAATCCCACCTTTACCAAGTATGTGGGCAATTCATATAACTTTTCTTAACTTCATCTCATTTATAAAATAATAGTTAACACCTACTTTATAAAGTTGTCATTAAGTAAAAGGAGACCAAAAGGGCATGTTGACTATTTAGTACAGGCCAGGCTCAGTGACTCAGCCAGTAATCCCAGCACTTTGGGAGGCCAAGGCAAGTGGATTGCCTGAGCTCGCAGGTTCGAGACCAGCCCGGGCAACTTGACGAACCCTTGTCTCTACAATAAATCAAAAATTAGCCGGATGTGGTAGTGCATGCCTGTAGTTCCGGCTACTAGGAAGGCTGAAGTGGAAGGATCGCTGGAGCCCATTAGGTCGATGCAGAGGTGGCCATGAGTGTGCCACTGCACTCCAGCCTGGGCGATAGAGTGAGACTCCAACTCAGGAAAAAAAAAGAGAGAGAGAAAAGTATACATTTAGTACAATGCCTAGCACAAAGGAAGCACCACCTCCACACACCAAAAAAGTTAGGCATATTAATTCTCCCTTGTTTGCATACTTTGCTTCAAATAAGGCATCACAACTAATGTCAACTTTATTTGAGATTTGTTTTGCTCACTGTGGTATCTCAGGCACCAAAAATAGTACTTGGCACACTCTATGTATGACATAAAGATATTCTTATTCCTGATGTGAACTGTGGTTCATCCCGTCCTTTCTCAGGTTTGCATGAAAGATACTTGAAGGAGATACACAAAGTTGATTCCACTAGTTGTGTAAGTCATGAGAGTACAAGTGGCACTTTATTCTAATCCCCCTTTCCAAAATAATTATATGTCCAAAACGAAGGTACTGGTTGGGAAAGTTTGTGATCAATACAAATGGCAAAGTATTATGCAGTCATTAAATAGAGGATGTTACACTGATTTAGAAAAATTTCAAGGCCGGTTTCGGTGGCTCAGCCTGTAATCCCAGCACTTTGAGAGGCCGAAGTGAGTGGATTGCCTGAGCCCACGGGTTAGAGGCCCACCTGGGCAACTTGATGAGACCTCATCTCTACAACAAATCAAAAATTAGCCGGGCATGGTAGCGCACGCCTGTAGTTCCAGTTACTTGAAAGGCTGAGGCGGAAGGATCGACGGAGCCCAGCAGGTCAAGGCTGCGGTGGCCGGGAATGGACATTGCACTTCAGTCTGGGTGCCAGAGTGAGACTCCAACTCAAAAAAAAAAGAAAAATTTCAAAAGCATACTGTGAAGTGAAAAATGTGGTTTGCAGAACATTATATACATTATATCTTTAAATATATATGGAAAATCAATTAAGATATTAAAATGGGTATAACTATGTAGCAGAATTTTATTTACAAATTTAGAATTTTTCTATAGTTTATGCATATTACTTTGTAACAAAAATATAATAGGCTTAGATAAGAAAACATAAGAGTCGGATGCAGTTTAGGTGATTGAACCCAGGAACTCATGACCAGCCTGGGCAAAATAGTCAAAGCTCATCTCTACAAAAAAAAAAATAACTGAACATGGTGGTGTGCACCTGTAGTCTCAGCTACTAAGGTAGTTGAGGTGGAGGGATCATCTGACGCTAGGAAGTTGAGGCTATATGGTGAGCCTTGTACCACTGCACTCCAGCTTGGGTGACAGAGTAAGATCCTGACTTAGGCCGGGCTTGGTAGCTCAGCCTGTAATCCCAGCACTTTGGGAGGCTGAGGTGAGGGGATTGCCTGAGCTTGTGGGTTCGAGACCCACCCGGGCCTCATCTCTACAATAAATCAAAAATTAGCCAGGCGTGGTAGTGCATGCCTATAATTCCAGCTACTTGGAAGGCTGAGGCAGAAGGATGGCCAGAACCCAGCAGGTTGAGGCTGTGGTGACCAGGAGCGTGCCACTGCACTCCAGTCTGGGCATTGGAGTGAGACTCCAACTCAAAAAAAAAAGAAAAAAGATCCTGACTCACAAAAAAGTAAATAAATAAAAGGCCCTCCAAAATTAGGATTTACAGATAGTTAATATGGTATCTTACATGAGTTTGTGTAAAAACGCTCTCTGTGTTACTATAAACTATACTATATGCTATATACTTCATACTTCAAATAGACTCTCATCAAAATGAGTTGGGACTTCACGATAGCTGACTAGAGGTGCCCGACATTCACCTCTTCCATAAGGAAGGTCTAAAAGAGCAAGTAGATAACCACATACCTAATAGAGTGTCTAAGAGAGAACACTGTAATTCAGCATTATAATAGGAAACTTCTGAGGAATGAAAGGAGAGAGAAATGAAGCAGTAAACCCAACTGGAGTTGGTTTGGAGCCAGTAGGAATTCCCTACTTCAAGGAAATGGTAAGAGAGAAATCCCTAGTGGTCCACATTCCCACCAAGGACTCCTACAATTCTAGCTATAGGAAAGCCATACAAAGAAATACAAAGAAATCGGGAAAACAATTCACAATATGAATGAGAAACTTAAAAAAAAAGATTTATAAAAAGGAACCAATCAGAAATCCTGGAACTGAAGCATTCAATAAATGAAATATAAAAATATAGTTGAGAGCTTCAACAATAGATTAGATCAACCAGAAGAAAGGCTTTCTGAACTTGACAACAGATCTTTTTAAATAACCCAATCAGACCAAAAGGGAAAAAATAAAGAAAGAAAGCCTACTTGATATATGGGACACCATGAAGCAATCAAATATCTGAATTTTGGAAATTCAAAGCTAAAGATAACCAATTAACAAAATAACAGCTGAAAACTTCCCAAGTCTAGCAAGAGATCTAGATGTCCAGATGCAGGAAGCTCAGAAATCCCCAGACAGATACAATTCAAGATTTTCTTCATGGCACATTACTATAGTCAAACTGTTAAAAGTCAAAGACAAAGAGAATTCTAAACATATCAGGGAATCTCCATCAGATTATCAGTGGAGTGCTCGGCAGAAATCTTACAGGCCACAAGAGAATGGGATGATATATTCAAAGTTCTGAAGGAAAAAAGCACTGGCAGTCAAAAATATTATACTGAAAGAAATACTATTCTGCCAGGCGTGGTGGCTCACGCTTATAATCCCCAGCACTTTGGGAGGCCAAGGTGAGAGGATTACCTGAGCTTATCAGTTTGAGACCAGCCCGGCAACTTGGTGAGACCTCATCTCTACAATAAATCAAAAAATTAGCCGGGTGTGGTAGTGCATGCCTGTAATTCCAGCTACTTGGAAGGCTGAGGCAGAAGGATCACCTGAACCCAGGAGGTCGAGGCTGCAATAGCTGTGAGCATGCCACTGCACTCCAGCCTGGGTGACAGAGTGTGACTCGAACTCAAAAAAAAAAAAAAAAAAGAAAAAGAAAAAGAAAGAAATATTATTCTGAAAGAAAAAAACACTGGCAGTCAAGAATACTTCAAAAATGAAGGAGAAATACAGTCTTCCTCACACAAACAAAATCTGGGAGAATTCATCAATAGACTTGCCCTACAAGAAATGCTTAAGGATGCCCTTGCAGGGTGTGGTGGCTCATGCCTGTAATCCAAGCATTTTGGGAGCTGGAGGCAAGAGGATTACCTGAGCCCAGGGGTTCGAGACCAGCCTTGGGCAACTTGACAAGATTTCATCTCTACAATAAATAAAAAAATTAGCTGAGCATGGTGGTACACACCTGTAGTTCCAAATACTTGGAAGGCTGAGGTGGAAGGATTGCCTGAGGTCAGTAGGTTGAGGCTGTGGTGGCCATGAGCATGTCATTGTACTCTAGCCTGGGTGACAGAGTGAGACTCCAACTCAAAAAAAAAAGAGGAAGCCCTGCATCTGAAAGTGAAAGGACCACATCTACCATCCTGAAGATACATAAGCATATACAACTTGACTGACTGTGGTGGCTCACACCTGCAATCCCAGCACTTTGGGAAGTGGAGACCAGAGGATTGCCTGAGCCCAGGGGTTCGAGACCAGCCAGGGCAACTTGGCAAGACCTCATCTCTACAATAAATAAAAAAGTTAGCTGGGTATGGTGGTGTGCACCTGTGTTTCCAGCTACTTGGAAGGCTGAGGCGGAAGGATCACCTGAGCCCAGCAGGTTAAGGCTACAGTGACTGTGAGTGTGCCACTGTACTCCAGCCTGGTGACAGGGTAAGACTCCAACTCAAAAAACAAACAAACAAAAGTGTAAAACTCACTGGTAGAGAAGATACACAAATGAGAAAGAGAAAGGATTCTAACCTTATCACTATAAAAAAAGAAAAAAAAAAACCCCAAAACTCCACTAAGTCATAAAGGTAAACAATAGAATAGGAAGAAATGAAAGGATTTACAAGACAGTCAGAAAACAATTAACAAAATGACAGACGTCAATAATAATCTTGAATATAAATGATTTAAATTCGAATTAAAAGATATGAACTAGCTGAAAGGAAAAAAAGATCCAACCATATACTGCAGCCTCACTTCATCTATAAAGACATAGACTAAAAGTAAAGGGATAGAAAAAAATATTCCATGCAAACTGAAAACAAAAGCATGCAGGATAGTTATAGTTATATCAGACAAAATAGATGTTAAGTTAAAAACAAAAAAGCAAAGAAGGTCATTATATAATGACAAAGGGGTCAATTCAGCAAGAAGATATAACAATTGCAAATATATATGCACCAAACACTGGAGCACCTAGATATATAAAGCAAATATTATTAGAACTCAAGTGAGAGAAAGACCTCAATACAATAATAGTTGGAGATGTCAACACTCCACTTTCAGCATTGAGCAGATTGTCTAGACTAAAAACAAAGAAACATCAAACTTAATTGTCATTATGGATCAAATGGATCTAATAAATATTTACAGAACATTGCCACTGAGAAACTATAGAATACCCATTATTTTTCTCCATTCCTTCCATTGTGTTCCAGCACATGCAACATTCTCTAGGGTAAAACATATGTTAAGCCACAAAGCAAGTCTTAATGCATTTAAAAAATCAAAACCATATAGAGTATCTTCTCAAACCACAATGTCAACTTTATTTGAGATTTGTTTTGCTCACTGCAGTATTCCATTCTACAATGAAATAAAACTAGAAATCAATAGCAAGAGGAAGTTTGGAAACTGAACAAATACATGAAAATTAAATAATATGCTCCTAAATGACCAATGAAGAAATTAAGGATGAAATTTTAAAATTTTCTTGATTGTTACACATTGTATTCATGTAACAAAATATCACATGTACCCGATAATATGTACAATTATTATGTATCAACTTTAAAAAGACTATGACTAAATTTCTTACAACTTAGTTTGTAAATCAAAATCTTCATAATCCTCAGACTATATTTTTTATAACAATTAATTTGATCAGTGATTGAGGCCACAAAGTCAATGAAGCTTTAAATGAAAGGTTTTCAAAAGTAAGTATATAAGATAATATATAGTACAGTATATGGCGTCACTGTAAATCTGGGGTTCATAACCAATTATTCACTAACTTCAATGCAGGTTTCTAGCAACTTCTTTAAACTTATTGTCAAATGTTCCTTTAAGAATAAATAAGAATTCCATGACTTTAAAATCATGTTTTGTTTCCACAATTATCAGTAAAAATGGAAGTATTATAACTCCTAATTTTGTTATAAATATTCTTTGCTCATTTTATTTTAAGCTCTTCCATTTGGCAAAATTCCTGTTTTGGAAGCTGATGGACTTACCCTTCACCAGAGCCTAGCAATAGCAAGATACTTGACCAAAGATACAGGTAACATTTATTGTATTTAAGATTTTTGATAAGTTAAAAAGATGATAAACATTTGATATTCATTAAATGACTATTAGAGAACACTATAGTCCAAATAAGAATAGAATTAAATTCTAGAGCTATAAACATATCATCTGTAACAATTTAGCTTTCCATGAGTTCCACTGACAATTAGACAATTTTATTTTGTATTTCCTCCTGCGCTATACTTCTTTGCCCCTCAATCCCTTTTTGGAATTTAGTCGAAAAATTGGACAGGTATGTCTCACCCCCAACTTTTGCTAGTATGGTATTGTAAGTTCTCAGAGAAAATTAATTAGTAGGAAATGCATATGACATATGGAGGCTGAAATTCTTAGACTGTTAAAATCATGTACTCAGTGGTGTCCTTCGTCCCAGTCATGCTGACAAAATAGAAAGGGGGGTTTTCTTTGCCTCCACTGACTGCCATCTAAGGCATCTTTTATGTGGGTAGTTGGCTTCTAGATTATTGTGTTAGCACCTGTACCCATGACATTGATGGCAAACAGCAGAAATTGTTAGTTCTTTGCTTGATGTCCTTTCATTGTCTTCTCTCTCCTCTCATACCTTCTCATACTCTTTTTGAGTCAAAAACTACCAAAGCTTTTTTATCTTAAAGGTCCTTTTTTTCCAATCAATCTGCAGAATCACTATTCTCCCAACCGTATCACACTCCCCTCTCTACTATGATCCAAGCCATAGACATATAGTTGGTTCATAAATAAAATGGGTCATAATTAGTAGACCTCCATTTTTGGAACAAC
Organism: Carlito syrichta; assembly: GCF_000164805.1. Classification (NCBI taxonomy): domain Eukaryota; kingdom Metazoa; phylum Chordata; class Mammalia; order Primates; family Tarsiidae; genus Carlito; species Carlito syrichta. The sequence goes on from NW_007245634.1 coordinate 363,374, forward strand.
GTATTTTAAAAATACAAAAATATATGTTACACCAACACATGTCAACAAATGAAGTGTTTTTTTTGAAGTTCAAAAGAGATGAAGATTATTTATGATCATGGAACTTAAGCTTTGAAGTGAAAATGATATTTGAGTTGAGTCTGAAAGGCTATTTGGAATTTCAAGAGGAAGACTTGGAACTGGAAAGTGTTTTTTCAAACTTTAAGTGGATCAGGATCTCCAGGAGGCTCATTAAAACACACTTTGCTCAACCTTGACTGAAGAGACCTTAATTCAGTGGACCTTGGGTTGCATTCATAACAATTTCCCAGATGATGCTGTTGCAGGTGGCCCAGGGGTCTCACTTTGAGAATCACTGGACTGAAACAATCCAGCCAGAGATAAAATGGCGTGAGAAAAAGAAACAAACTTCAAATTTGCTGGGTGGAAGAGAATTAGAAAAATAGACTGGATCTGACTAGAAACATCCAGAGTATGGACTTTACTTCTTAAGCAACTGTAGGTTTTTACCTACAAAAGCAGCATAACTACCACTGTGAGTTTGGAAAGATTATTGTGATCCTACTTTGTATTTGATTGGCATGATTGCCAGGAAGCACATTAGGAGGTTGCTGAAATAGTCCAGAATGCACCGGGCACAGTGGTTCACGCCTGTAATCCCAGTACTTTGGGAAGCCCAGGCAAGACTGCTTGAGCCCCAGAGTTCGAGACCAGTCTGGGTAACATAAACATTGTCTCTACCAAAAAAAAAAGAAAAAAGAAAAAAATTAGCCAGGAATGGTGGCCCGTGCTTGTAGTTCCAGATTGGGAAGCTAAGGTGGAAGGATCACCTGAACCCAGGAGATCGAGGCTGACGTAGCTGTGATTGTCCACTGCATACTGCACTATAGCCTGAGCAACAAAGTAAGACCCCAACAAGAAAGAAAGAGAGAAAGAGAGAGAGAGAGAGAGAGAGAGAGAGAGAGAGAGAGAGAGAGAGAGAAAGAGACCAGATGGCAATGGAAAAGAAGAGAGAGTGAGAAAAATATGAGAAAGTTTGTGGATGTAAAAGATGTCACCATGTGAATGGCAGTCTCTCTGACCAGAAGGAAGGACAAGGCAGATCACAGCTTGGACATGGCTTGTCTTTCTCATAGCACCATGGACTGCTGCTTACTCCTTCCCCTCTTCCTCCCCATCCGCCTCTCACCCTTTCTCCTCATCCTCCTCGTCCCTTCTTCTCCTTCTCCTGTTTTAAAAAAACTGTTCTCAACTTGCAATTCCTTTTTCAATGTCTACCTTCTCCAATCAACCATAAGTGCTATCCAGGCAAGGAATTGATCTCTTTTATTCAATGCATAGCCCCTGTGGGAACTGACTTGCAGTTGGGGGCCAGTCATTATTGTTACATGAAAAAGGAAGAATTGAATTGAGGGAGGGCGTGATGACTCCACTTTGGGATTTATTGAAAGAAGTTCAAGAGCCAAAGGCATACTCAGAGATATATCCAAAACGAGGCTGAGAATATGGGCTAAAAAATGTTGAATGAGGAGTCATCTGCATAAATTGATAGCTGAAACCCTGAGGTAGAAATCAAAGTAGGAATGAAAATGAAGAGAACCTGACAGAATTTCTGAAGACTTTTCAAGATCACAATCTTTGAATATCTCACACACAAAATAAAGATAGTTTACAGAGGAATGCTAAATCACTCAAGCAATTTCTTTCACTTTAACAGTCTTTTGTGGTATAATTTACATACAATTCACCTGTTGTCAGTATACAGTTCCTTGATTTTGGTAAATTTATATAGTTGTGCAAAAGCAATCAATTTTAGAATGTTTCCATACTGAAGCATTTCAAATTGACACCAGTGAGAAACTATTTAGGAAGACCAACAATTTTTTTTTTTTTTAACTGTAGTCTTACTCTGTGGCCCAGGCTGGAGTGTGGTAGCATGATCACAGCCTTGACCTGCAGTCCTCAGGCAATCCTTCTGCCCCAACCTTCCAAGCAGCTGGAACTGCAGGTGTGCACCACCACTACCAGCTAACTTTTTGATTTATTGTAGCGATGAGATCTCACTATGTTGCTCAGGCTGGTCTCAAACCTCTGGGTTCAGGCATTTCTCTTGCCTCTGCCTCCCAAAGTGCCAGGATTATAGGCATGAGCCCCCCTGCCCAGCTGGAAGACCAATAATTTATTAGCAACAGTAATGATTAACAAATGACAAGAAGAAAAAAAAAAAACCAACCCCCCCCCCCCCCCCCCCGATCTATTCTTTTTAGACCTCAAGTCTTCGGGCAGGAGAAAAATGCTCCTGACAAAAATTATCTACAAAAAAAAAAAAAATTACAAAATAAATTATAACATATACAGGGTATTTTTATTTTTATATAGGTTATTTATTGTAGTATTGCTTGTATTAGCAAAAGACTGGAAACAAACCTAATCCTTTGAGGGTAGTTAAATAAACTGTGGCACATCTACCCCAAGGAATCTCATGTAGTTGAAAAAAAGAGCAAGGATGCTTTTTAGTTACTTGTAAGAAGAAATCTATAGGGCACATGGGTGAGGTGCCATGGCTAATGGGATGTACACTATTTGCTAGTATTTCCATAAAAAATGGAAGAATAAAAAGCTAATACAAGTGGTTATTAATAAGACAGACAAAGGAAGTGAATGGGCAGGGTGGAAGCTAGTCTTCACTGGATATTGTTTTATATGCTTTGAGTTTTCAATCATATGAATATACTATCTATTTAAAAAGCAAATTTTTTTTTGCTGGACGTAGTGGCTCTTGCCTGTAATCTCAGCACTTTGGGAGGCAGAGGTGAGAGGATTGCCTGAACCCAGGGGTTCGAGACCAGCCTGGGTAACTTGGCAAGACCTCGTCTCTACAATAAATCAAGAAAAATTAGCAGGGTGTGGTGGTGCATGCCTGTAGCCCCAGCTACTTAGAAGACTGAGGTGGAAGGATCACCTGTGCCCAGCAGGTTGAGGCTACAGTGGCTGTGAGCGTTCCACTACGCTCCAGCCTGTGTGACAGAGTGAGACTTGGACTCAAAAAAATGTTGTTTTTTTTTTTTTTTAATGTAATGAACCGAACATACTGATAAGCCTCTCTCTATTCCATAGATTTGGCTGGAAATACAGAAGTGGAACAATGTCAAGTTGATGCTATTGCTGACACATTGGATGATATCATGTCACGTTTTCCTTGGGCAGAGAAAAAGCAAGAGATAAAAGTAATGTGATCAATCTTCTATTACTAGTATTAACCATGCACCATTTGCCAGAGGCTATGTTGGGTTCCTTTTTTTACTATTTAGTATTTATTTATTTATTTTTATTTTTTGTGTTAGGTTCTTTAAAAAGTTCTTTTTTTATCAAAGCAATGTGTACAAATAGTTTGAAAATATTAAATTATATTAAAACATTTATAATAAAGTACAGCAATTCCCTGCTTTACTCCTTCACATGAACTCCTTCCCAGATGTACCCTCTTTTAAATCCATTTAGCTGTTGCTTTAGAATTTACATCTCTTTCTATTTCTCTCCCTCCCTCCCTCCCTCCCTCCCTTCCTTCCTTTTTGTCAGAGTCTCACTGTTGTCCAGGCTGGAGTGCAGTGGCACACTCCCGGCCACCCCAGCGTCAGCCTGCTGGGCTAGGGCAATCTGTTCACCTCAGCCTTCCAAGTAGCCGGGACTACAGGCGCGCGCTACCATGCCCGGCTAATTTTTTGATTTATTGTAGAGACGAGGTATCCCCAAGTTGCCCAGACTGGTCTCAAACCCCTGGTCTCAGGCAATCTTCCTGCCTCGGCCTCCCAAAGTGCTGACCTAAAAGATAACTTTCTTTCAGTCAAAGCTGCTTAAAGATGAATTGGGTCATTTTGGGGAACAGCAAGTTCCCAGCCCACCAGAGGGATGAAACATAAGGGGCCAGGTCACTACCGGGAGTACTGCAGAAGGAACTCAATCAAGGGCTATTGGCATTCCACTATTCTTTTTGTTTTTGTTTTTTGAGTTGGAGTCTCACTCTGTCGCCCAGACTGGAGTGCAGTGGTCGCTGCCGGCACCACAGCCTTGACCTGCTGGGCTCCGGCGATCTTTCCGCCTCAGCCTTCCAAGTAGCTGGAACTACAGGCGCGCGCTACCACACCCAGCCAATTTTTGATTTTATTGTAGAGATGAGATCTCACCAAGTTGCCCAGGCGGGTCTCGAACCCGTGGGCTCAGGCAATCCACTCACCTCAGCCTCCCAAAGTGCTGGGATTACAGGCTGAGCCACCGAGCCCGGTTAGCATTCCACTATTCTATTTAACTCACCCTTCAATCCTCATTTAAAAAAAAAATTTGACAAAAGTAATACATGCTTATTGTGGAAAATTTGCAAAATACAGACCAGCAGGGGAAAAAAACAAACTTTAACTTTATGCTATGCCACCCATAGGAAATTGTTGCTAACATCTTATTTTAGAGTCTTCTATTCTTTTTTTTTCTTTTCTTTTTTTTGAGTTGGAATCTCACTCTTGTCACCCAGGCTGGAGTGCAGTGGCATGCTCACAGCCATTGCAGCCCCAACCTGCTGGGCTCAGGCGATCCTCCTGCCTCAGCCTTCCAAGAAGCTGGAACTACAGGCACGTACCACTATGCCCCACTAATTTTTGGATTTATTGTAGAGACAAGGTCTCACCAAGTTGCCCAGGCTAGTCTCAAGTCCCTGGACTCAGGCAATCCTCTCACCTCAGCCTCCCACAGTGTTGGGATTACAGGTGTGAGCCACCGCACTCAGTTATATCTTTATATTTCTATAAGATATGCAAATATGTGTTTCTTTGACCATTTTTAGACAGTGTCTATTGACTTTTTATGATAGTACAGGTCGAGTATTTCTAATCCAAAACTCCAAAATCCAAAATGCTCCAAAATCTAAAAGATTTTGAGTGCCAGCATGATATTACATGTGGAAAATTCCACACATAAGTATTTAACACAAACTTTGTTTCATGCACAAAGTTAATTTAAAATATTGTATAAAATTAACTTTAAGCTATATATATAAGGTATATAAGAAACCTAAGTGAACTTTGTTAGACTTAGGTCCCAATGCCAAGATATCCCATGTATATTTAAGTATTCCAAAATCTAGAAAAGTCTGAAATCTGAAACACTTCTGGTCCCAAGCATTCAGGATAATTACTCAACTTGTAACAAGGATTTATCTCTTACATAGTCATTTTCTCTGCTTCTCTTTTCTCAAGCTCTCAATATAGTAGTATGAAAGTTACTTGGTTAAATCAATTTCAGTGATTACATTAGTATGTCTATGCAAATATTACACAGAACTGTGCATTAAAGTATAATATTTCCTTTCTCACTTTTCCTCCTCAAAATTAGTACTTGCCTTATTCCAGACTAGCCTGGGCAACATAGCAAGACCCCACCTCTATTTTAAAAAAATTTTTTTTAAAATTAAAATGAAGAAAGAAAAAGTTTATTCAAAACTCTAAGGAGGTGGATGGGGAATAAAGGAGCAAGGATGCTCTTCAGTTACTTGTAAGAAGAGATCTGCAGGGCACATGGGATTGAGGAGGCATAGCTAATGGAATATATACTATCTGCTTGTATTTCCATAAAAAACAATGGAAGAATACATAAGAAAGTAGTAAGAGTGGTTATTAATACGGCAGGTATGTAAGGAAGTAAAATTCTGTCATCATGTTCACCTTCCAGATAAAGAAACTGAGAAACAGCCATCATGGAGTTGCCCAAAGTCACAAGTGTTGGAACTGTGATCTGAGCGCAGACAGCTGGTCCCAGACCTATAACCTCATCACCTATGCATAATTGCTTAAATTGTAAACAAATTTCCAGAGCACCCCTTTAGGATTCAACTGTTGTTATCCTCATTTTCTAGATAAGGAGATTGAGTTTCATGTAGAGCGAATAACTCGCCTAAGATTGTTCTGCTAGAAGTGGTATTCAAGGAATTCAAATCCCAGTCAGTCTGACTCAGACCCCATGTTCTTAACCACTAGGTGTAATGCCACCATGCCAACAGCTGCTCAAAACAGCTGTGCATGAATATTTATATACAGGCTCAAGCTAAATGTCTGTAGCCAAGCCACAGCACAGAACAACAAATGGTAGGCAGTCTTATCAATTTACCTGAGCACATATTTAAATGCATACTCTGCATTTAAGCACTTAGTATTTATTCTAAATACTATTTATTTAGCTGGGACCTCCTGATTTGAAGAGATATTTGGGCATAAAAGTATTTACATGTACTGACTCTCTGATATAAATGAAAGACATGAGGGACACACACTATGCATACATATGCCTACCCAGGACAATAAGGCTCAGCTTTGATGACAGAAATACAGCAATGTTTTGACATAAATACATTCAGGCTCTGGAGTCAGACTGCCATGCTTGAATCTTTTCTTACTAGCTGTCACTTAACATTCCTATCTATGGTTCCAACTCTTTGTCTGTAAAGTGGAAATATAATACACTCTGCTTTGGATTCAATGGCAGCCTATGTATCTAGGTCTAGGTAGAAAGCGGTCAATACATATTAACTGCTATAATTAATACAGTGTTCTGTAGTTCAGTGTGAATTGTTTTTCCTTATATTTGTCAGACACAGCATCTATATTTTACACATCCTTATAAAAGCAGAGACAAGTAGATACATATTCCCCAATTTAGAAAGAGGTGTCTAATGTTTTCTGTTTCATGTGCCAAAGAACCCCCGGCAATGGGCCCTCTATCAGCTTGCCCTCTCTACTTCTTTATTTTCATCACTTCTGTGGCTGAGGCTCCATGACAGAGGCCACCTCTCAGAGGAAAGTAAGTATTCCTTGAACATTTATGACAAGAGTAACACTCTACCTTTGTATTCTAATAACAATGCTCTTACATACCACCTATCTTAAAAAACAATTTCACAGGACATAGCACTTCAAGTTCATGAGTAAATCATATGAAGGGAGAACATGTTGCAGAAACACTGCTAAGAGCTGTAGACTATCTATTAACACGCAGGACCCTGGCTAGTAAACTAAGAAAAATGCAGTTCTGTATTTCATCGCTATTTCTTTGTTTTGTGTTGCATTGCTGCCACCTTGTGGTCAGATTAAAATCTCAAAGTTAGAATATTGATATAGTAAAGATGGATAGTGAAAATATTCTATGTGCTCTAAAAATTCATCAGATATACACAACACTTATAGATGTTTCAGTTTTGTTACTAAAAATCCCATTATTTATTTTTAAAATTTATTTTATGTATTTAGTTTTTTTTTTTAGAGTCTCACACTGAAGTGCAGTGGCACATTCACAGCCACCACAGCCTTGACCTATTGGGCTCAGGTGATTCTGCCACCTCAGTCTTTCAAGTAGCTGGAACTACAGGCATGCACCACTATGCCCATCTAATTTTTTAATTTATTGTCGAGATGAGAGCTCTCCAAATTGTCTAGGTTGGTCTCTAACCCCTGGGCTCAGGCAATCCTCTCATCTCGGCCTCCCAAAGTGCTGGGCTTATAGGCGTAAGCCACCACGCTTGGCTAAATTTTTTTTGTTTTTTTGAGTTGGAGTCTTACTCAACCGCCCAGGCTGGAGTGCAGTGGCACGCTCACGGTCACCCCAGTGTCAACCTGCTGGGTTCCGAAGATCCTTCTGCCTCAGCCTTCCAAGTAGCCGGAACTGTAGGCACATGCTACGATGCCCAGCTAATTTTTGATTTATTGTAGAGACAAGGTTTCGCCAAGTTGTCCGGGCTAGTCTCAATCTCACGAGTTCAGGCAATCCATTCGCCTTGGCCTCCCAAGTGCTGGGATTATATATGTGCGCCAATGTGCTTGGCTAATTTTGTTTTTAAATTAAAGGTAACATATGTCTCTGGACATTGGTCACCAGACAGTCCTTGAACTTACCGTTAACTTGGTTATTCAGTATATCTGTTTCAATTTCCTCATGTGAAGAACATAGTGGAAATGGAGGATGAGAAGTTTTGAGGGAATTCTAATGGCTCAGTTTCAATACAAAATGATTTTGGCAGTGCGAATTTTAAGAAAATGTTTGGAGAAACACACAAACCTTTCTCTGTTCTCTAAAAGTCATCTGTTAGAGTACGAGAACAATGACTTCTCTGGGTAAAAAGCCTCCTGTTCAGGAAGGGGGAGGAGGACATTTCTGAGTTCATCAAATATGAACGACTGTCTAGGATTTATGAAAAACGTATTTTTAAAATACATATCTTGCCAGGCGCGGTGGCTCATGCCTGTAATCCCAGCACTTTGGGAGGCTGAACGAGAGGACTGCCTGAACTCAGGGGTTCGAGACAAGCCTGAGCAACTTGGCAAGACCTCACCTCTACAATAAATCCAAAAATTAGCCAGACATGGTGGCCCATGCCTGTGGTTAAAGTTACTTGGAAGGCTGAGGCAGAAGGATTGCCTGAGCTCAGCAGATTGAGACTGTGTTGGCTCTGAGTATCCACTGCACTCCAGCCTGGGTGACAGAGTAAGACTCTAACTCAAAAAAAAACAACAAAAAACACACACACATCTTGAAAAAAAATAATGTATATGCAAATTTCATCTTATACTATTTTAGTGAGTGTTCTTTAAAATAAATCTTGGTTGGGTGCAGTGACTCATGCCTGTAATCCCAGCACTTTGGGAGACCAAGGCCAGAGGATTGCTTGAGGCCAGGAATTTGAGACTAGCCTGGGCAACATCGCGAGATCCCCATCTCTACAAAAAATTTTAAAAATTAGCTAGCTGTGGTGGCATGCACCTGTAGTCCCAGCTCCTTGGGAGACTGAGGTGGGAGGATCGCCTGAGCCCAGGAAGTCGAGGCTGTGGTGAGCCATGATCATACCACTGCACTCCAGTCTGGATGACAGAGCGAGATCCTGACTCAAAACACATACACACACACACACACACACACACACACACACACACACCTTTAAAAATGATGTACAATCAAATTTCATCTTATACTATTTTGGTGAGTGTTCTTAAAAATAAATCTTAACAATTATTATGCTACTTGCTAATTTACATTTGATTTTACTGAAGTGATTCACCAACCTTGTAAGGAGAACCTGGGCAGGAGAAGTCAATAGCACAGATAGAATAGTTTTATTTGGCGCTGCAAATACATAAGCATTGGCATACCTGAGGCTGTGGAAATGTGTATTAGAAGAAGAGAATTTCCTAGGCATGTCCCCAGGAATTTGGGGAAAGTTGCCCAGCAGAACATGCTGTTCTGTTCAACTGCCTCCTGTTTCTAGTTACCCTAGAACAGTCAAGTTGGCCATGACCTTTCTGATACTAGGGTGAGCAGCTCTCTGGAAAGTGCCACATGGTTCTGGGCCCGCTGCCTTCAATCTCCTCACAGATTCTGTACAAGTTAGAAGGACTTACTCATAACATTATATTAAAACTAGGCTGGGTGCAGTGGCTCATGCCTGTAATCCAAGCACTTTGGGAGGCCAAGGTGAGAGGATTGCCTGAACCTAGAAATTTGAGATCAGCCTGGCAAAATGACAAGAGCTCGTCTCTACAATAAATTATTTAAAAAAATAAATACGGCTGGGCATGGTGGCTCACATCTGTAATCCATGCACTTTGGGAGGCCAAGATGAGAAGATTGTCTGAGACCATGGATTCAAGAGCAGCCTGGACAACCTGGCGAGACCTCATCTCTACAATAAATAATAATTTTTTTAAAAGGCCGGGCATGGTGGTGCATGCCTGTAGTTCCAGCTACTTGGAAGGCTGAGGTGGAGGAATTGCCTGAGCTCAGCAGGTTGAGGCTGTGATGCCCGTGAGCAACATGCCACTGCACTCCAACCTGGGTGATAGAGTGAGACTCTGACTCAAAAATAAAATAAATAATAAATAAATAAATAAATAAAACTCTTAACATATTAACCATGAGCACCATATAGAAGAGGGGAAAAGACATAAAGCCAAAAGAATGGCAAGCTTTCTTTCTTTTTTTTTTTTTGAGTCAGAGTAAAAGGAGTAATTGAATTATGTGTTTCATAGATGATATTCAAGGCAGACACATCTTATTCCAAGGTGAAATGGCAGGCCAGAGAGAAAATACATAAAAGCCCAAGATCATAATGATTTGTTATGATTATATGTGTTAAATGCAATGGTAACACGAAGAACTGTCGACTGGAGGAGTCTAGCCTTACAAAATAAAATGAATTTCTTTACCTTCAGTGATATTATTTAACTTGAAATTAGCTGGGTTAAGAAAAAGAGGAATTGCCAAGCTCAGTATCTTACTCCCATAATCCCAGCACTTTGGGAGACTAAGGTGAGAGAACTGCCTGAGCCCAGGGGTTCGAGACCAGCTTAGGCAACTTGGTAAGACCTCATCTCTACAATAAATCAAAAAAATTAGCTGAGTGTGGTGGCATCTGTAGTCCCAGCTACCTGAAAGCTAAGGCAGAAGGATAACATGAGCCCAGGAGGTCGAATCTGTGATGGCTGTGAATGTGCCACTGCATTCCAACCTAGGTGACAGGGTGACTTTGACTCAAAAAAAAAAGAAGAAGAAGAAAAAGAAAAAGAGGAAGTTTTGAAATCTAAAAATATAATGGAATCAAATTCATTAATAAAAAATTAAGATAAAAAAGATTCTATGGGTAAAATATTTAGCCATTATACATAAAGAAACTGTAAGAACTAATAACAGTTTGGACTCGGTAGCTCAGCCCGTAATCCCAGCACTTTGGGAGGTCAAGACGAGTGAATTGTCTGAGCCCACGGGTTCAAGACTAACCTGGGCACCTTGGCCAGACTTCGTCCCTATAATAAATAAAAAAAATTAGCTAGGCGTGATAGTGTGTGCCTATAGTTCTGGCTACTTGGAAGGCTCAGGCCGAAGGATAGCCTGAGCCCAGCAGGTTGAGGCTGCGGTGGCTGGGAGCATGCCACTGCCCTCCAGCCTGGGCAACAGAGTAAGACTCCAACTTAAAAAAAAAAAAAAAGAAAAAAAAGAACTAATGACATAAGTGTTTATTTCTTAATCCATGAGTAATAAAGAGATGAACTAAGATCAAAATAGAATCAGACCTGAATCTCTATAATGTCATAAACTTGGGGGGGGGGGGGAAGTATCTATTTTTTTTTTTATTCTGAACCCATGTGGGAGAATAAAGGTGAAGAAATTGACTTCCTCTTCAAATACTATTATTTATGTTTCTTCTTGTTATTCTTAAAGTAATATTTCCTCTTTCCTAGGACCAGATGTTTAATCACCTGCTTACATGTGATGTACCTCATCTTCTGCAAGATTTGGACACATATTTGGGGGAAAAAGAGTGGCTTATTGGTAACTCTGTGAGTATGAATTACAATGTTAAAAAATACAAGCTAATATAAAGTGGCAAATAAAAGAATAAACCAAAAACATACAAAAACCTATTGGAAAAAAAGTTAACCATTGGGAGAGAATAGAGTAGATAGCAGGGACAAAAGCTAAAGAACTTTCAATAAATTTTTTTCTAGTAACTTTAATTACTATGTTTCATATAATTATATGACGACAAAAAATTTTGAAAAGCCATCCTAAAAATCACAAGCAAGTGAAACAAATGAACCTAATTGTGCAAAAGAGATGAGTGCCCAGAGAATAGGTATCTGCTGTGTGAAGAACTACTTCAAGAAATATTTTCATTTGGGCAGGGCACGGTGGGTCAAGCCCGTTATCTCAGCACTTTGGGAGGTTGAAGCAGGAGGATTGCTTGAGCGCAGGACTTCAAGACCAGCCTGGACAATATAGTGAGCCCTTGGGTTTACAAAAAACAAAAACGTTAGCCCAACATAGTGGTGTGTGCCTGTAGTCCCGGCTACTAGGGAGACTGAGGTGGAAGTATCCCCTGAACTAACTCAGTCTGTGTGACAGAGTGAGGCCCTGCATCCAAAAAAAAAAAAGAATGAAAAGAAATACACGATTTTCTTTTTGTTTGAGTGTTGCCTAGGCTGGAGTGCAATAGCACACTCAAGGCCACCGCAGCCTCGACCTGCTGGGCTTGGGTGATCCTTCTGCCTCAGCCTTCCAAGTAGCTAGAACTACAGGTGTGGGCCACCATGCCAGGCTAATGTTTTGACTTATTGTAGTGACAAGGTCTTGCCATGTTGCTCAGGCTTGTCTTGAAGGCCCTGGACTCGGGCAATCCTCTTGCCTTTGCCTCCCAATGTGCTGGGATTACAGGCGTGAGCCACTGCACCTAGCTTCATCATTTTCAGTAATCATATCTTTGGTGGTACTAGGCACTACTGGTATTGCTTTTCTAGTATTATTATAGAAATAAATGTGTTGATGTCATTGAGAACCAGGATCTTCAGTGTGGAATAAAAGAGAGATGTAAGATCAGTAAGGTTAACATTTTTGAACTTGGGTTAACAGTAAAAATTCATGATGTATTTTATCTTAAGATACACAAAAAAGGCATTTTGTATTTCCATCAGTTGAAAACATTTCTCTTATAAAAGTATTCCATTTAGTAGATCAGAAGTAAAGACTATAACCACTTTCCAACCACTGAAGAATTAACAGGCCTAGATATATATATATTTTTTGAGTTGGAGTCTCACTTAGTCTCCCAGACTGGAGTGCAGTGGCCGCTCTCGGTCACCACAGTCACGACCTGCTGGGCTCCGGCGATCCTTCCGCCTCAGCCTTCCGAGTAGCTGGAATTACAGGCATGTGCTACCACCCCTGGCTAATTTTTTTTATTTATTGTAGAGATGAGGTCTTACCAAGTTGCCCAGGTGGGTCTCAAGCCCACGGGCTCAGGCAATTCACTCACTTCGGCCTCCCAAAGCGCGGGATTACGGGCTGAGCCACTGAGCCCGGCCAGGCCTAGATATTGATCATCATTAATAATCACAAAAAAGCGAGACAACCAGACCCTTCCGGTCTTCCAGTAGAGGGGCACACACCACCCACCGCCTATGAGTAGTCTTGCCAAAAAGTCAAATCTAAAGCTGTGGATATTATGGTAGGGGTCCCTGCCCCCAAGGAGGCTGCATTCTAGGAAACTGGGCAGATTGCTTTTTTGCAGCACTGTGACATTATCATGATCACGGTCTGCCCTGTTCAATCCTTTGGGGTGATGCACGAGTAAACTTGCTACATTTTTATTCTCATCTTTTTTTCTTTTGAGTTGGAGTCTCACTCTTTTTTTTTTTTTGAGTTGACTCTCACCCAGACTGGAGTGCGTGGCCGCTCCCGGCCACCGCAGCCTCGACCTGTTGGGCTCCGGCGATACTTTCGCCTCAGCCTTCCAAGTAGCCAGAATTACAGGCGCGCGCTACCATGCCCGGCTAATTTTTTTTAAATTTATTGTAGAGATGAGGTCTCGCCTACACAGGCAGGTCTCGAACCCGCAGGCTCAGGCAATCCACTCACCTCAGCCTCCCAAAGCGCTGGGATTACAGGCTGAGCCACCAAGCCCAGCTCGGAGTCTCACTCTTGTTGCCCAGACTGGAGTGCAGAGGCATGCTCATGGCCACCGCAGCCTCAACCTGCTGGGCTCAGGCGATCCTTCCGCCTCAGCCTTCCAAGCAGCCGGAACTACAGGCACACGCCACCACACCTGGCTAGTTTTTTTGTGATTTATTGTAGAGATGAGGCCTCACCAAGTTGCCCAGGCTGGTCTCGAACACCTGGGCCCAGTCTTCTTGCCTCGGCCTTGCAAAGTGTTGGGATTAGATTACAGGCTGAGCCACCAAGCCCCCCCTTATTCTCATCTTTTAACCTCATCACATCCTCCTTCATTTGTTCCCCCATAGCCTTTCCTATAATGTTCCTTTTCCTGCCCTATTGATTGAATAATTTCTAAGAATTTTTTTGTTTTCTATTAAAATTCTCTTGGAAACCATCTTCCAACTCCATCTGAGCACTCTCTTGCTTCTTCAGTGCTTCAGACACACCATATTTCTCAAAAACAGGTCACACTCCCGCCTAAGAATGTTGCACTGATTGATCCTTCTGCCTGGAATGCATAATCCCTGTTACTGCCATGTCTGGGCCTTTTTTTTTTTAATCATTCAAGTTACATGGCACCACTTAAAGATCTACCCTGAATACCTGATAGTCCAATCTCACTGCTTAACTTGTTCTTCACTCCTTTCAACTTGCAGGGTCTTTTTGGTTTTGGTTTTTGAGTCATAGTCTCACTATGTTGCCTAGGCTGGAGTGCAGTGGCACAATCACAATTACTGCAGCCTCCGCCTCCTGGACCCAGTGACCCTTCTACCTCAGCCTTCCAATTAGTTGGAACTACAGGCACACACCACTACACACAGTTAATTTTGGGGTTTACTGTAGAGACGAGGTCTTGCCAAGTTGCTGAAGCATCTTGAATCCCTGGCTTAAGCAATCCTCTCGCCCTGGGCTCCGAAAGTGCTGGGATTACAGATTATTTTTTTCTTTCAAACTAGGTAACTTGGGCAGATTTCTTCTAGGATATTTGCAGTACCACGCTTTTGGTCTTTAAGCCTGACTTGTTGGACACTCATCCCAGGTTGGTGACTTTACAGAAGAAAGTCCAAGCCATTCCCGCCATTGCTAAGTGGATACAGTGAAGGCCCCAAACCAAACTGTAGTTGATGCATGAGTGATTACAGTGAGCCACCATGCCTGGCCTCAGTTTGCATGTTTTATGGGTCTTCTCCTTTCTAAAATAAAAGCTGCATCAGAGAAGAGGCTTGTACCTTATTTGGCTCTCCATCAGTCTCCAACACCTAGACCTGGGTGTGGCACATAAGAGGCATTTATTGGCTGAATTCGGAATCTTCAAACCAATAGATTCTCTGGGCTGAGAGATGTTTAGTAAAGCAAGTTCATGCACCTGTACAATAGTAGGACCAGGCTGTCACTACTGTAATCCAGGTGCCAATCTTTGCATTTCACTAGTGGTCAGTCAGCCAAGTTACTGCTTCTGACATGATGTAATTTAATGTATTTTAGCCAACAATATCTCACTTGAAACTATTAGCTAGAAATAAATGGCACCCTATTCCTTTATGTTATGCCATGTAGGACAAAGAAACAAGGTAAACGAGAAAATAATCACACAGTTGAAGACAGAACTTTCTGTAGGATGTGTAGAATCTTCAATAATTCTGTGACATGAAAAAGACACTGTTATAAAGAGTTAAGGACACAATCAGAAGAAACACATAGACCTAGAGAGGATCCTGCTTTGTCTAGTAAAGGACATTTTTTTTTTTGGAACAGATGTAAAAATATGGATTGGTTATAAGATTAAAATGTGGCTTAGTGTGGTGGCTCACACCTGTAATCCCAGCACTTTGGGAAGTGGAAGTGAGAGAATTGCCTGAGCGCAGGGGTTTGAGACCAGCCTGGGCAACTTGGTGAGACCTCATCTCTTCAATGAATAAAAAAATTAGGTGTGGTGGTGCATGCCTGTAGTTCCAGCTACTCAGGAGGCTGAGGCAGAAGGATCGTGTGAACCCAGCAGGTTGAGGCTGTGGTGGCCATGAGTGTGCAACTGCACTCCAGCCTGGGTGGACACAGTGAGACTCCAACTAAAAAAAAAATTTTTTTTTTAAATATGTTGTCAGAGAGGTAGAGATTGGACCTGGTTACAAAAGAGTATGTATCATTAAGCTTGCATGTTAGTAAGATCTCTCCATTCACCCAACTGCATAGAAAAATACCTGATATGAGTACACTAAAATGGTAACAGTAGCAATGTTTGGGTGTTGGGAGTATGATGTTATCAGTCATTTTCTAAATTTCTACCATATACATTCTGCTTTTGTAATAACAAGAATTATTTTGAATTTAAAAGAAACTATCTTTTGGATTAAGAAATTAAATTTTGGAATGCTGTAAAGTTTTATGTTCAATTGAAAAGCTTGTTTCCTTTAAACTAGGTAACTTGGGCAGATTTCTTCTGGGATATTTGCAGTACCACGCTTTTGGTCTTTAAGCCTGACTTGTTGGACACTCATCCCAGGTTGGTGACTTTACGGAAGAAAGTCCAAGCCATTCCCGCCATTGCTAAGTGGATACAGCAAAGGCCCCAAACCAAACTGTAGTCGATGCATGCCACCTGCCAGCTTTGCTATCCTCAAGGGCATCTCTCCCACAGGAGAAAACAGCTACGTCAGCTTCCCAGATAATCCACATGCTCCCCTCCCCAGCTCCACCACGACTTTCACTTTAGCCATATTGTTTAAAAAAAATTTTTAAAGGCATTTTTGGTTTCTTCCCAGAATAGCTTCACATCATTTGTAATTGAGAAAAAAGAGTTTATAATACAGGCAGAACTTACTTTGCACTTGTTCCAACATGCATGAATTTTTGTCACAATGGCTTAAATAACGTTTCCCCCCAAAAACGTTTGAACTTCAGCTACCATAGTATATGAACAGTAGCTGCATAAAATATAAACCTTGCTAGCAGCTCTTCATTACACAAATCACTACGTAAATAAGACACACATAATGACCAATGACTAGTCATGTCACTTCTTTCAAAGACTGTCAATGATGAAAAGTCTGCACATCTGTTATTCACGCAGAGAAATGTGACCTTGTATTACCTGCTTGCTGCCCAGTGATAAATCCATTGGACATTTTTTCAAAAGCGAATAAAAAAAGGAACTCTCCAACAAAGAGGAAAAGGCAGGTCAGGCACAGTGGTTCACATCTGTAATTACAGCACTTAGGGAGGCTAAGGCAGAAAGATCGCTTGCAGCCCGGAGTTTGAGACCCACCTGGCCAATATGAGATCGCACTTCTACAAAAAAATTTTAAATTAACTGGGCATGGTGGCATGCACCTGTAGTCCCAGCTACTTGGGAGGCCGAGGCAGAAGGATCACCCGAACCCAACAGTTCCAAGCTGCAGTGAGCCAGAGCATGTGCCGTGCTCCAGCCTAGGTGACAGAGACCCCAACTCAAAAAAAGGGGGGGTGGTGGCAAAGGAACAAAGTGTGATCATGCTGGAATGAATTTCGAATTGAGCATAAACAAAGTTACAGAGAAAGGTGCTGACTGTAGAAAGCTGACACAGCTACAGTTCAAGAGGCTCTAGATAGACAGCCAGGAACTGGATAAAAGTGAGCTTACTGATGCAAATGAGGACAGTGGCTATGACAAGAGATGTAGATATTCCATAGATCAATAGAAGCCACAGGTAGGAAGAAATTATTTGCAAAAACACGTGTCTGATAAAAGACTGCTATCCAAAACATACAAAAAATGCTTAAAAATCAACAATAATAAAATCAGGCAAGAGACCTGAATAGATGCCTTACTGCAGAATATACGCAGATAGCAATAAGCATATGATGAGGTGCCCAACATAAAGTCATTTGGGAACAGCAAATTAAAGTAAGATACTGCTGCAGAACTATTTGGTGAACATCCAAAACAGACACTACCAAAACACCAAATGCTGGTGAGGATTTGGAACTTGCATTCATCACTGATAAGAATACAAATGATACAGCCACCTGTGGCTTCATTTGCTCTTTACTGATGATGGGCTATGATACTTATTGAAGCCACTGATCAGAATACATCTCAACTAATAAATGTCAGTTTATTGACAGACAATATTGGGCATATGGGATGATCTCATTTGTGCTCAATATTACATACATTTTTTTTGAGTCAGAGTCTCACTCTGTCACCCAGGCTGGAGTGAGTGGCATGCTCATGGCTACTGCAGTCACGACCTATTGGGCTTGGATGATCCTTCTACCTCAGCCTCTCAAGTAGCTGGAACCACAGGCATGTGCCACCACACATGGCTAATTTTTTTATTTATTGTAGAGACAAGGTCTCTCCAAGTTGTTCAGGCTGGTCTTGAACCCCTAGACTCAGGCAATCCTCTCATCTCAGACTCCCAAAGTGCTGAGATTACAGGTGTGAGCCACTGTGCCTGGTGCAATATTACATACATTTTGAAGGGCAAGAGGAGGGAGGGTTAGAAACTATTAAAAAGGGTGTGAAAATACAACTTATGATCACAAATATTTTTATTAAGCCCAAGACATAATAAAGCATTACAGGGAGAACCCAACTACATTTCATAAGAGATAAAAATATGGATATAACAATAACAACAAAAGAAATAGCCTATGATTAAAAATACATTCATACAGAAAAGTTATGACCAATCTATTATGAGATTTTAAAAGGTAATATTGCCAACAATGTGACTAAGTGATTTGGGTACTGTGATGCACAAGGAGGTAGTATTAACATTTGAAGATTCCTTTTAGCCCTGTAGTGCTAAAATACATTCAGGATGTTAAATATACCTTCAAGGCTGGGTTAAGTCTACTGAGCCATGAGTTCTCTAAGTCTGTAATATCTAAATCATCACTGTAAGGGCTTTATTCACTTTCTAAATCCAGAGGGTTATACTACTAGCATCTTAACAAGTTAGGATGCCCTGAAAACTATGATCTCGAAAAATTAACAAATCTTTGATTTATAAATAAGTTTATTTATAATGATATTTACATAATAAAAACAAAACATGAAACTCACAAGTTATACAAAGAAACTGGTGTATAATAAAAACAGCAATATAGACTGACAGGCAGAAATTTAAAGAAAGAGTTAATAAAGAGTTAAATATCAAATAGACAACTTTACTTCTTCTGAGTGTCACACTGTCACCCACACTGAATTGAAACTGAACTCTGGCTCTCTCTTCGGGCGGTCCTGTACTGGAAATTCTGGAAACTGGTAAATTATATCTTGATAAGAGTTTAAAGTTAATGACCTATTTCCATGCAGTATCTAATGCTGCCTTGAGATTAAGTCACACTCAGTCTGCTTTTAAGTGAAATAGTTTTAAGTGAATCTGTTCTGACAGGTTAGAAAAATGTCACCAACATTCTGCTCGTGTGCGGAGATGTGGCAAGAATAAACTACTGTTGAGAGAGGAAGAGAACTGGAGCAGAAGTGACTGGGCAACAGTTTCAAGAGAAGCAAAGGCCAGGAGAGGGAAATCAATGAAAACATGCACAAGAGTAGGCAGAGCAATAAGCACAATTAGTGCAGTTGGGAAGTGAACAGAAGGAATTAATCCATGGAGTGAGAGAAGGGCTTTTTTAGTTACTATTCACTGGAAAACAACTTAGTGCCTAGCCAAACAAATCTGCTGTAACAGAAGTACTTGAGAGGACCTGGGGGATGTTGGTATATGGAATGCCACCTTTAAATTCAGGTTGAGTTCTTGTTGACATTGGTGAACATCTGCTTCAAATAGCAATAAAATGAAAGCTATATAATCTATACAGCTGCAATTTAAAACTAACATAATAAAAAAAAACTTCAAATGAGACAAGCAAAAACAAGACATAAGCATTGTCAAATAAGGCACATGTAAAAATCTACACACATTATCCAGTGAAAGACAATATATATATATTTGGAGGTAGAAATAATTACAAAAATACTGACATTTCTAAAGCATTAGCATATTTGTTACAAACAGTCACCAACTAATCCCCTTTCAGAAAACTGCTTTGTAAAATGATTATTCAACATCTTCAGGACTACATCTTTGTGGCTTTTTTGAAATTTCACGTGAGTATCTGGAGAATTCAGTTAGTGGCAAAAAAGTTGTCCATATTATGAGAAATGCAATATGGAAATTATAAAAAGTTATAAATGTTCATAAACCCCATGGTCATCATAATGTGAATGTTCTTGAGTGCACCAAGTTGATATTTCATCATCAATTAGGAATTCACAATTCTTATTTCACAAGCCCATTGATGTTTTTAGTAATGTGGCTATATCAGCTGGCATACTCCCCTCATCACCTGCAGGTCAGAAAGAGGCATTCAAAGTTTTATAAACACTTTTATTTTATAAAATATATTCTCTCATTCAAGTTTTTCTTCCTTTGGTGAATACCTATGTATCTTTCAAGAACTAGTTTGCTTCAGTGTCACCCCTAGTCCTGTAAGTAACGGGGCTGTTTCCTCTGTATTCTTGTTCATATCATCAGCCCAGCAATGCAAGCTTATGTTTCTGATTTTATGTAGATGCATAAAGATACGTGATATAGATAGTTTGGGTCTTACCTAATTCACATTTGCTAAACTGTATAACAAACTGAGTATGGAAAAAAAAGACAATAAAGCCCCCAAATCCCAACCAACCAAAATTAATTTAATCTATAATATATTTTTTTTTTGAGTTGGAGTCTCACTCTGCGCACGCTCATGGCCACCGCAGATTCAACCTGCTGGGCTCAAGTGATTCTTCCACCTCGGAAGAATAGCTGGAACACCAAGCTAATTTTTTTATTTATTGTAGAGATGAGGTCTCACCAAGTTGACCAGGCTGGTCTTGAACCTATGGGCTCAGGCAATACTTTCACCTCAGCTTCCCAAAGTGCTGTGATTATAGGCGTAAGTTACTGTGCTGGCCTATAATATTTTTAATCTAAGGATACAATCACTAACTTAAAATTACGCTATATACATAAACAGTATGTTGAATACAGTATACCAGTTGAGAATTAACCACTTTAAATTACCTTTTATTTAACCAATGTTTACCCTGTACTTTAATTAAATGGGACCCTATGTAAATATTTACAGGAATTATTTGAGATTTTCTAAGATACCACTTGTCATGGTGGCACAGAATCTAGCCATCTTTGGTTGAATTCAGCACTCAAAATATTTAAATTGGTTTGTTAATATACTAGTTAGTGAAAATGGCACAGCTGGCAATTCATACATATTTGCTGACCTGTTATAGATCTGTAGCTATGAACAATTTTGTAAATTACATGTGGCTAAAATGTAGCAAAACTAATCAAGTATCTCCCCTTCCCCCAACAAACCTTAGTTACAATTTAAAATTATGAGTATTTTCACGTACTCTTCTTTGTTCTGTTAAAAAAACATATGTGCACAGGAACACAAAATACTACATAAACTCTTAGGGATTTCACGGATAGCCTTACTTCCAAGCACATCCACTGACGTGAAAATAGACCATAAAGTCCAAGGTGACACTTGTCCTACATTAACTGACACCACATTATGAGGAATGCAGAGAGAAGAGAAAAGAAGAAAAAAAGTAAGAAGTTTATTTAAAAAATTTAAGGATACCAAAGTTGAGTAAACGCAGCATGTGAACTTTGGACCTGGGTTTTTTTTGTTTTTTTTTTTTTGAGTTGGAGTCTCACTCTGTTGCCCAGACTGGAGTGCAGTGGCCGCTCCCGGCCACCGCAGCCTTGACCTGCTGGGCTCCGGTGATCCTTCTGCCTCAGCCTTCCAAGTAGCTGGAATTATAGGCGCGCGCTACCACGCCCGGCTCATTTTTGACTTATTGTAGAGATGAGGTCTCGCCAAGTTGCCTAGTCGGGTTTTGAACCCGCAGGCTCAGGCAATCCACTCACCTCAGCCTCCCAAAGGCGCGGGATTACAGGCTGAGCCACCGAGCCCGGCTGGACCCGGGTTTTTTAAAAAAGCTACAATAGACAGTAAAAGGACAATTTGGAGAAATCTAAATATGAACATATATAATCATATCTAGAAACTACTGTTCATTTTCCTGGATGCAATAATGGTATATAGCAACTTACAGGAATGTGCTGTAATACTGAAAATAAATTCCCATGTTTACAATTGACTTTGTGACAGTTCCATGGGGGAAAAACAGGCAGATGGGAAAAACACTACAAATGCCACAATTGTTAAACCCCTGTCTTTTCATTCACACCATGCTTTCAACATTTTTGCATGAAGATTTTTGCAGTAAAAAGGTTGAAAAAGGTAGAAAACTTATTAATATAATTAATTCACATTGAAGGAGACTAAAGAAATAAAAACAGCAGCAAAGCACAATTTTTATTTTAAAGCAGTAGTTCTCTGATTTCAGCAAGTATCAGAATCACCTAGAAGGCCTGTTAAACCAAAGATTATTGGTCCAGATCCCATCCCCTATACTCATCCTACACTTCTGAGTAGGTATAGGAAGGGGTTTGGGAATTTGCATTTCAAAATGGCAGCTTCTCAGGTGCTCTGGCAGTTGGTGCAGGGACCTTGAGAATCACTGAGGCAAGCTTCAAAAACACCAAAATCTGACAATATGGTCTGGTTTTGTTTCTTTTTAGAGATAGGGTCTTGCTCAGTCACTTAGGCTGGAGTGCAGTGACATGGCTATAGCTTATTGCAGCCTTGAACACCTGGGTTCAAGTGATCCTCCTGCCTCACATTCCCAAGTAGCTAGAACTGCAGGCATGTGCCACCATGCCCAGATCATCTTATTTTTAAATTTTTTGTAGATTGGGTCTCGTTATGTTGCCTAGACTGGTCTCAGACCCTCGGGCTCAAGCAATCCTCCAATCCTCTGAAGACAAATTAAATGTATTTATATAGTACACAGTGCCTAGCAAAATACTGGGTCACAGTAAATAGTCAATAGAAGTTTTCTAAATTAAAAATGAGCCATTATCAATATTAATATTCCTGTTTGGTAGAATAATTTAAAAAACCATTTATTTCTATCAATTTTACATTAATTAAGCAAATCAAGGTGAAGAATGCATGTGTAAAAAGGAAGGATACATATTTATTTCTATATGCACAAAATAATTGGTCACACACTCAAAACAAAAAGTTAACAGTCATCACCTCTAAGGGGAAGCTAGATGATGGCTATGAAGGAGGCTTTTGTCTGTTCTTTCATACCATCTGAGTCTCAAACTAGGTGAACATATCCTCTCAAAAATATAAACATAAATAAAAATTTTAAACTTATTAAACTTTAAAAACTATTTACAAATTAATGGGGCCATTTATTTGAGTTCTTTCTAGGGTCCAACTGCTTCTCTCTGAAAAGCTTATTACATTTTCAAAAACATGAATTTTTTAACTGCACTCTAAATATGTGCCATACATATTTACTAGTCAAAATGAAATTAATGTAAATGTTAAGGTTCTTAAAATACATTATGTATTTTAGACCATTGGGTTCATAAATATTACTTTCAGCTCTGGCCAAACAGATCTCAGTTATTATATACTTTTTAAATATGTGTGCTTACTTTCTCCTGTGTCATCCCTAAATGTAAGCTAATTAAGGACTTATTATTATTAGCAATGGCTAATTTGATGCCTAGTCATATAAATAAATATTGAAGTTTCTGCTTACAAACAGCTTACCTTCATCTACTGTGGTCATATCTTGTTCTAGTTTCAATTTCTGTTGGTTAATTTTTAGCATGGATTCTTCAATAGTCCCTTGGCTTATTAATTTTATAACTAGTACTTCTCTAAAAAAAATACAAACATATGTTCATTGGTTACGAAATGTAGTTATCTGTATACACATAAACTTAATATATTTAAGAGTTCAAAGAGTAACTTGAAAATTATGACAAACATATCCTTACATTCTTTTACTCAAAAACTATTTAAAAATGACATTTTTTTGGCATTTAACTTTTAGACAACCTTTACTACTGATTGAAAAGAAGATATCTGTACTTTAAAAATTAGTGATTAAAATACATCACAACATTAACACATACATTTTCTTTCTTTCTTTTTTTTGAGTTGGAGTCTCACTCTGTCGCCCAGACTGGAGTGCAGTGGCCGCTCCCAGCCACCGCAGCCTTGACCTGCTGGGCTCTGGTGATCCTTCCACCTCAGCCTTCCGAGTAGCCGGAATTACAGGCGTGCGCTACCACGCCCGGCTAACTTTTTAAAAATTTATTGTAGAGATGAGGTCTTGCCTGCCGGCCCAGGTGGGTCTTGAACCCGTGGGCTTGGGCAATCCACTCACCTCAGCCTCCCAAAGGCGTGGGATTACAGGCTGAGCCACCGAGCCCGGCAATACGTACATTTTCAAAGAAGCATGCTGACTGTATCAGATTCCAATAAATAATTTTGTACATTAAGGTAGGTGAATAATAGTAAAGTACAAAGCTCCACAATAGGTACTGATAAATATTTGGTCCATAAATGAATATATCAATGTCTTTTAGAAATATATTAAAACACTCTACAAAAAAACATTGTTTACATATGAAAGTAGAGTTAAACTGTAGTTACTTTCACCTCTTTACAATCCTGTGACCAATGTCAAAATTAAACGTCACCGAAATAATCTACAACTCAAATAATCTATTTCCTAAGGAATAACAGGACAGTGACAGTGTGTAGATTACCAAATCTGTCTGGCTCTTAAATGGTCTAACAATTAAGTCTTTCCAATTGCGGATCTTTTTCAAAGGGGCAATTAATAATATTTAATCTTCATAAACTACAGAACTATTTGGGGTGAGGGTAGGTGGTTATTTTGTTTTAATTACTAGAAAATGAATAGGTTACCCAGGGGAGTTCATATTCAACACTGCTGGTATATAGTACCATCAGCAACCATGCTTCACTGGAAAAATAAAAATGAAAGCAGGACATCTAACACATTATATGGTGATATTCTATACAAGTTAAACTGGCATTTGCTTAAAAATAAATTCAACTAAAAATACTTACTTAGTTTGACCTACTCTATGGCATCTATCTTCTGCTTGTTTGTCATTGTAAGGATTACAGTCAATATCGTGAAGTATAACAACATTTGCTGAAGTCAGATTTATTCCTAATCCACCAGCTTTTGTTGAAAGCAGAAACACAAAGATATCCATATCGGTGTTAAACTCATCAATCAGATGAATCCTATAAAATACATATATTAGGTTAAATCTCACTAAAGGTATATAATGTAATTAAAATGGAAAACAATCACATCACATAGAAAAGAAAGCTGCAGATGTAAAGACATGCTCTTGGCACTGCAGTTATTTCTCCTGTGGCAGTATCATTGAAGGACCTTAATTCACCAACTTCCTTTTTATACTATTGCTCATCCCACTAACTCTTACTTTAATTCTACTATTCAGATTGTATTAGCTCCTAAAGTATAATTCTGTCCTTTATTTAATAACTTCTGGCTTAGCTAAATTCTGCATATGGTTATTCAATCTCTAATATTTTCAGAAGTCTATCAGCTGCTACTGGCAGACAATATTCCTGATGAACAAAGGGCCTCAAGATCAAACTCTTATTACCCTTACTCTAATGCAGGAAAAAAAAATCATGTTGGCTGATAAAGCATTCTTTGATTAAGACAATCTTTTCAACCTTTGGAAATTAAAAATGATTACCCTTAAAATATGAAAAGCCTAAGATTTTAAAACAATTTGGGTTAAAATGAGGTATCTTAGACTTTGAATGATTTTAAAAGGGGAAAAATCATAAAACGTATATAATTCTAATAGCTGTTCCAAAATATATTTGTATGCAATTCAGATAGAAATATTGAAAGAAAATTTCTCTCATTTTAAGGTAATGATGTGAAGTAACCAAATAAGATTGAAAGCACCAAAATTCTATCAGATTCTCTAGACATTTAAAATTTTGACAAATGAGTGATTTTCTGAAACTAAAGGGAAGTATACCAACCTTTCAGAAATCTGAGTCTTTCCATCTAATCTGAGGTACCTATGCTGATGATGTTTTAAGAGAACCTCTAAGATATCCAGCATCATGGTAAACTGGCTAAATAATACAACTCTATTACCCTGTGAAAATACATACATGAATTAGAAACAGAAAAATAAAATTATTTTACTACTCAAAGCCTTGATAGGTCTAAGCAATTAGGAATATTACCCATAACATGTTGATAAGTCTGCAGAAAATTCCCTATGATGTATCTAATGACATAGCAAATGCTTCTTTAATAAAAATCAAGTAATGATTCTTAAGAGATAAATTTCTTATTGTAGATTATGTATGAATAAATTTCCTTAACTCCTAAACTTCAGGGCTAAGATTTGTCAGTTTGATTTTAAAAACAGCTAAATATTACTTCATATCAGAAAAATGTCAGTAAATGTGAACAGCTGCATAAGTGTATACTGTATACTATTTAGACTGTGGTTTTTATAAATTGAAGCTATTTCACACATAAACCTGCAGTGATTACTTAACTATTTATTAACTAGTATCTTTAAAAAACTAATTTTGAAGCAATTACAGATTGTCACCTATGAAATAATGAAAACCAATACAGATGTAGTCTACTAACTTCTATTGTTTTGACTGAGGTTCCACAGAGAAAAAGAAGTAATCAGGAAAATATATGCCCAAATAAGTCAAGACAACGTTCAAAATACTAAGTTCTGGAAAAATGTAGAACAGACATAGGTTAAAGTTTCCAGAAAGTTAGAACATGCCAGGATTGCTTTAAGTTTAACTAATTGGGAAAACACAAAAGAAGTACCATTCTCCTTTAATACCTTCTGTTTCAATTCAGACAATATGCGTCCTAAAACTCGAAATTTTCCAGAATCTAAAATCAAATCCATGTCTAACTGGAAGTTATTAATGTGTCGATACTGTTTACAAAGTACATGTAGTTCAAAGTCTGTCATAACTTCCATATCTTCAAAGATCAGGTCAGGGTTAGCCTCACAGTGTGTAGGTTCCTTAAAACAAAACAAAACACAATACACTTCCAAATAAAAATAATTTATAATGTGATCAGAATAATTTAATAAAATTGTTCACATTTGATAAACTACCTAAGTCATAGAACATTTTAGTGTAAAAGATTCAGCAAAGAAAATTAATTTTTTTTGTAGGTATAATGAAGAGGGGAGACCTTATTGTTTCACAGGAACATACTGAAATATTTACAGAAAAAATGCCTAGAATTTGGTTCAAAATAACTGTGGAGAGGAGTCTAGTGAGTATAGATAAAACAAGAGTAATGTCATTATCAAATGATAATTAGAAAAGGGATGAAGTAATGTTATATGGACAGAAGATTTCATCAAACAATTCTACTTTTATATATGTTTGAAACTCTCCCATTTGTATACCTAATCCTGAATTGTTCCCCACATCTTTAAAATAAATAATTTAAAAAAGAAACTCTCCATAAGAAGTTTAAAATACTATAAAAACAATTTTTAAAAAATAAAATGGGTTGCTTTCAACACAAAGATCAGTAAGGATAAATAAGAATAAGATGCTAAAGGGAAAATGAGGCAAAACTAAAGAGTAATGGTTAAAAATATAAAGAAAAAAGTGAATAAGAAAAACGACTCACTAGCCAGAACATAAAATCCAAGGAATCTTTTGGTTAAAAAAAAAAAAAAAAAAAAAAATGCATTATGGAAGTTTGGGAATTGGGAAAATTATGTAAGGGGCCAGATTGTAACTATTTTAGGCTTTGTAGATAAGATGATTTCTGTGGCGACTACTCAACTATGCCCCAGTAGTGAGAAAGCAGAAAACACAGAAAAATGGGCATGAGTGTGCTATAATAAAACTTTATTTATGACAGACTTGGTCTTAAAAATGTTTTTCTTGACTGGTCGGGGTAGCTCAGTGGGTAATCCCAGCACTTTGGCAGGCCAAGGCAAAAGGATTGCCTGACCCGGAGGGTTCAAGACCAGCCTGGGCAACTTGGTGAGACCTCGTCTCTACAATAAATCAAAAAATTAGCCAGGCGGGATAGTGTGGGCCTGTAGTTCTGTCTACTTAGAAGGCTGAGGCAGAAGGATCACTGAAGTCCGGCAGTTTGATGCTGGGGTGGCTTTGAGCGTGCCACTGCACTCCAGCCTGGGCAACAAGAGTGAGACTCCAACTCAAAAAAAAAAAAGTTTTTCTTAAATATGTAGGTAAATGAGCACTATGTCCACTGGGTTAAGCAGTCTAACTTTTAGCCTATCAACTTAACCTCCCAATTGTTTAATATTGTTATAAAATTCAATGTTAGCATAATATGAAATCATTACCTTTAGCATAAGCTGAGACATTTCCTTGAGCTTTTCAGCTGTGTAATATTGGCGGTGTAATAAAGGATGATTGGCCATTTTTCTCAACTGCATCATGACATTGCACATTTCTGTATTTTTTTCTGTGATACAAAGAGTATACATTTTTTTAAAAAGCTGATAGCTGTTTGTTAAAATATAATCGACTTAAAGTTTTAAAACTGTTTCTCAAAATTCCAACTATTTTTAAAATGAGCAAATCCCATTACATGACTAAATCAAATACAGCCCAGTACAAGATTATTTGTGAAAATTAGATTATACCCATGTTATTGATAGATTTTTTCAATCTGTTGAAAAGACCCAAATAGAGTTGTTCCTGCTTCTCTGACATTGCACATAATTCAATTTGATCTTTCTTGGGGGGCAGCTGCTTGAGAACCTGAGAAAGAAAAACAGTTTAAGATGATTATTCTAATATAGAGAAAAACAGAATTTTTAAAAACAACCATAATAAAAAACATTGTAGATAAGAGTTACCTCTTCTTTTACTCTTCTGAGAATAAATGGTTTTATAATTTGTTTTGCGTGTGCTATTCTCTCCTTTTCATATATGCTTTGCTCATCTGCTGATTTCTATGCAAAATAAAAACACATCCTTTTAGGATTTATTCATTTAAATGATCACAATAATAATATTACACAACATAAAAACGTGTCTCACTAGAATCCGTCTTCTCTTCTATGACACTCAATTCATTCTAGAGGGAATTTCACATTTGAACTCTGGGCTGTCATTTACTTCTTGAAGCTCCATAGGTATTCTGAGGTTTCATGATATGTAACTGTTTACTCTGCTGAGGTAATGAATTTAAACTGTACTAGGCTGGTGCTCAGAACTCAACAAGTCACTAGTTAACTGATTACCTAGATAACTATCATGAAATAAAAATGTGTGTACTTCTCAAAGGAAGACATATAAGCAGTCAAGAAACATGAAAAAAACGCTCAGCTTCACTAATCATCAGAGAAATGCAAATCAAAACTAAAATAAGATACCATCTCTCACTGGTCAGGTTGGCTATCATTAAAAAGTCAGGAAACAACAGGTGTTGTGAGGCTAGAGCAAAGGGAACTCTCATATGTGCAGTTTGGAGATGTCTTAAAGAACTAAAGATTAGCCTACCATTCAACCCAGCAATCCCACTCCTGGGAATATACCCAGAGAAATATAAATTTCTCTACCAATAAGACATACTTGTACGTGTATGTTTACTGCAACGCTATTTACAATAGCAGAAACATGGAACCAGCCCAGATGCCCGTCAAAAGTGGACTGGATAAAGAAAATGTAGTACACATATATGCAGACATAAAGAATAACAGTATCTTCCTTTGTAGCCACGTGAATGTAACTGAAGACCATCATTCTAAGTGAATTATCACAAAACAAAAAAACTGAACACTGCATGTTATCATAAGTGGACACTAAACATCGGGCACAAGAACACAGTGGCAGGTACAACAGACACTGGGCACTGCTAAAGGAGGGAGGGAGGATAAGGAATACAAAACCACCGATTGGGTACCATGTCTACTACTGGGGGTGAGGGGGGCTCGTTAGAAGCCCAAGCTTCACCTTCATGCAATATATCTATGCAGCCAATCCTCACATGTACCCCACAATTCTAAAATAAAACAACAAAGAACAAACAAAATGTGTGTAATGGGGAAAGAGTATAGGAGATAAAAAGCTTACATTACTTTGTGGAAAATGACCCCCCCAAAAAGCTAGTGCAGACTGATGTCAAATCATATGGTTTAAATATGTGAGATAGTGCTTAGTCAAAACTGGTGATTCTGTTAATTAAATTTAATTCTAAATTAAAAGTGAAATTTTATTCTAAGATGTGAAGGACTATATTATGAACTACCATTAGAGAAGTTATTCATAAAATCTGCTAGGCCATTTAAAAAACTGTACATTAAGTTCAAGGGAATTCATTAACGTTAAAAAGGTAGTTAATTTGCAGTGAAATGATATTGCAGAAAATTCTTGCTATACGATTAATGATTTCAGTCAGGCCTGGTGGTCCATTCCTGTATTCCCAGCACTCTGGGAGGC
Source organism: Carlito syrichta (assembly GCF_000164805.1). NCBI lineage: Eukaryota > Metazoa > Chordata > Mammalia > Primates > Tarsiidae > Carlito > Carlito syrichta. Next base: position 393,341 of record NW_007245634.1, read on the forward strand.
CGAGGCAGGCAAATTGCTTAAGTCTAGGGGTTCCAGACCAGCCAAGGACAACACAGTGAGATTTCGTCTCTACAAGGAACAAAAAAATCAGCTGTATATGGTGGCATGCGCCTGTAGTCCCAGATACTTGGGATGCTGAGGTGGAGGGATCACCGAAGCCCAGCAGATCGAGGCTGAGGTGGCCATGAGTGTGACACTGCACTCCTGCCTAGGCAACAGAGTGAGACTCCAACTCAAAAAAAACAAAAACAAAAACAGTGATTTGAGAGTTCTTGAAGACTATACCTTACTCTTCCTAAACAATAAAAAAAAACAGCTGGGTACGGTGGCTCACGCCAATAATCCCGGCACTTTAGGAGGCTCAGGTGAGAGGATTGCCTGAGTCCACGGGTTCGAGACCAGTCTGGGCAACTTGGCAAGACCTCATCTTTACAATAAATCAAAAAATCAGCTGGGCATGGTGGCGTGTGCCTGTAGTTCCCGCTACTTGGAAGGCTGAGCACAGCAGGTTGAGGCTGCGGTGACCATGTACTAGCCTGGGTGACAGAATAAGACTCAAACTCCAAAAATAAATAAATAAATAAAAATTAAGAAATAAAGAAGAACATTAACCAAACTTTTCTTCTAAAAAGGATTTCCTCATTACAGTTTTTACAAATGGCTACTTCTGTATTTACAGCTTTTATTTCAAAACACATTTTCCAGTTTAAGCATTTTTTGGACATTCTAGCTTTGCCCAGTTCTATAGTTCACCATAAAGAAATGATTCTAATTTACCTGCCCAATTTTGATAAAGAAGATACAATAATCAAACTTTCTCCACATATTATAAATCTGGGCTATCAATTAAAAGTTGTCGTTCTTCAGAAAATCAGGATATTAAAAGTCAATTTTTGGACACTGATTATGGAAGTCACTAATTTTCTTTCTCCATTACATTTTGGCTGATTTCCAAACCGATCCAAACATAGGCTACCACCTGCTTAATTTTATAGATCACATACACTACGGAAACCACCACCAAAAAGACGTGACAGAAGAATGTTCCAGATAAATCACAAAGTAACATATTTGGGAGAAAATATGCATTAGTGCTTACTGTCTTAGAAGAAAACATTCTTCGGATTTCACTGGTGCTACTACTAAACATGTGTGGCATAACAAAATTCAACAGTGACATGAGTTCTAACAGATTATTCTGTACAGGTGTGCCTGTGAGCAGCAAACGGTTATTTGCCTGTGAACGAAAATAAAATTTGGATTAGGTTTTTTTAAGAGTCATTTCCTTCCTGCCTACCCTCCCCAGTGAAGAGTGAAGGAGGGGAGAGGAGATAAGTCAAACCCACTATTAATTATTTAACATTCTGTGATGCAAAATTAGTAATTTAGATAATTGGTGTCTGCTATTAATTATCTATTATATTTAAGGTAGAATGTAAAAACTATTGGTTTTTATAAATAGGTAACTTGCGTCCTCAGTAATACTGCCTTTATGAAGTGGTGAGGGAAGATAAACTGTATCTGATATTTATAAAGCTTATCATATAGAACACATAAATTACAAGAATGATTTTTACATTTTTAAAAGGACTGTTAAAAAAACAACAAAAAATATGACAGAGGTCATATGGCCCACAAAGTGTGATACACTTATTACCTGGCCCTTTACAGAAAAAATTTGCCAACATCTGATATAGAATACTACATACATTAAATTATGTAATCTAAAATTTTATCATAATTTGGACAGATTTATAAAACCTTCTTACATTGATCGTCATAAGGTGCTGGTAGCGGATGGAGCCCATGTTCTTCAGCATATGGCCCTCATCAAATATTGCATAATTAAGCTTCAGCCGACGAAACAGACTACGGTCATCAGAACTGCTAATTGCACAGTTATACCTGTCACCAAAAGAAAAAGAAAATCTCTAAGGTTACATTTTTAAGTGCTTGAAATCTAGTGAGATTGACTGTTTTATAAAATCATTTTTATTTATACATTTCTAATAGCCAGTACCTAAAGGACAGAGCTACATAGTACCCAAATAAATACCGCTGTATTTAGACCTCATAATTACTGATGTACAGTGTAATCAAATTATGATATTGCAATAAGTGCTGGGCGTGGTGGCTCACGACTATAATCCCAGCACTTTGGGAGACAGAGGTGAGAGGACTGCCTGAGTCCAGGGGTTTGAGACCTGCCTAGGCAACTTGGTGAGATCTTATCTCTACAATAAATAAAAAAAAATTAGCCAGGCATGGTGATACACGCCAGTGGTTCTAGCTACTTGGAAGGCTGAGGTGGAAGGAATACCTGAGCCCAGCAGGTCGAGGCTGCGGTGGCCGTGAGCGTGCTACTGCACTCCAGTCTGGGCAAGAGTGAGACTACTAATCCAAAAAAAAGTTGCAATATGTTATTAAAATAAATTTTAAATGTTATAATTAGACAACTTCTAGATACCCAAGAAGAGGCCAATTTGTGTATAATCTAAAAGTAATCTGCTCCCTGAATTGTTATTTTTAAGAAGCACAAAAAAGAACACAAATCTAAAATACGTTTCTCTTTAAAATGTAATTTATTAAACTAGTATAGTAGATTCAAGAAATGCAGGTTAATAGCTGAGTCTTATGACCCTATGAAGTCTTAGAGTTTATAGTACTCAGTGATCTATCACAGAGATAAAGAACTGAGTACCACATCTTCTCACTCAAAAGTGGACCCTGAATGACTATCATAATACCATATGAAAGGCATTGGCAACAGTGGGAAACTGCCTGGGGGCAGAGAAGCACACTTCATCAACAAGCGTACCTGATCTCAAACCAGCCAAAGTGGGGACCAAAGTGAGGCTCAAATACCTGTACAATGACCATTTGTATACCTAACCCCTGAATTGTACTCCACAACTTTCAGATGAAAAGTAAAAAAAAAAATTTTTTGGATAAATTCTTTTAGGGATGGACTCCTAAAAAGAAGCTCAGTGGCTTAGCCTGTAATCCCAGCACTTTGGGAGGCTGAGCAAGTAGATTGCCTGAGCCTGCAGGTTTGAGACCAGCCAGAGCAACTTGGCAAGACCTTGTCTCTACAATAAATAATTTTTAAAAATTAGCCGGGTGTGGTAGTGTGCACCTGTAGTTCCAGCTACAGCATGTCAACACTGGGGTGGCTGTGAGCGTGCCACTGCACTCCAGCCTGTGCCATGGAGTGACTCCAACTCAAAAAAAAAAAAAAAAAAAGGAAGCTAGTAGTGGAAAATAATAACAGGATATTATGTATTATAACCTATACTATAAATGCAACACAAGTGCGTTAACTTCTCTGCCAGATATTTTTATACCAGTTACTACTATGCCAAGTAGTGGTCAATTTATTCAAAAGCTATAGTTTTCATTTTTATTTCTGTCCTCAAGTTTTTCTTTTTTTAATTTATTTTTTCTTTTTTTTCTAGGTGTTCCTCATTTCCAGCTGCTCTCTCTTTGTGCCTCATGGCCTGCAGTTCTGGTTGGTTACAGCTCAAGGTATTGACAGAGAGCATCAATATACTGCTAGCCCTGGGCCAAAATAAACCAACTTGGCAGGTGACATTAGAAATAAAAAAGGTCATTAGGATCAGTCAGCTGGGTTTTCAATTCTAGCCCCACCACCAACAGGGGCTCTTACTTTTTTATTTTTATTGTTTAATATCATAAATTCCTTTAGCAACTAGGATTGAAATTCATGGACTGTTTCCCAGTATGGGGTTTTTAAATGCATAAAATAAAATAAAATACATAAAATTACAGAGGAAAAAAATGTTGAAATACAACTGAAATAATGTTAAAAGTTATCAGAATATGTATAAAAATGTTCTCTGGTAATATTTCTGCCTCTATTAGTGCATTAATAAGTAACAAGATCCAAAAGCAGGTTTAATGAATACCAAAATTTTGACAAAATGTTGAGTGCAAAGAAAATTTCAAGATTTTCACAACCATTGTAATGTGACAGGTAATTATCTACAATTTAATTGTAGATAATTACCTGTCACATTACAATGGTTCTTGTGGCTCTCATTCATGACTAAAAAAATGTCAAATTTTAGTTTGATTCTTACTCTAATTGTTAGAAATTGATGGAGGGATAAAATACTTTTTTCCATCCTATTTCATCCTGAATTCTATACAAAGACCTGTTAATAACTTCATTATTGCTAGGTTAAAATATCTCCCAGTGGGGCCTCCAACTGTTAGGTCAGACCCGCTGGGGTGAAGTTATGTGATCTGATGCTGCGTGAAAGAGGCAAAGTTAGATTAAAAAATATCGTTTATTTAAAAGTAAATAAAAGAGATAGAAGAGATAGATAGATTCACCTTCCCAAGGTAGGGGAGGTGGCCAAGGCTTAGGAAAACATGGTCTGGCCATAACTCAAAGAGCACATGGTCACACCAAAGTCTAGTAGAGCAATGGCCCTCAAGTTTTTCATTCGGAGAATGAGATTTCATTGTATTTATTATTAATACTTATTTGCAAGATAAAATTATAAATCATTTTGGAGTGATAGCTCAAATTTTATTTTAAGCTTAACTGTGAGAGTCCTATAATAAAACTATGATTTCAATTAAGCAGACAAAACCTTTTAATACCCATCATTAGTGAGGTGATGCCCTAGCAAAAACCTCCTATATTGGCATTAAACACAAACTAAAAAATGCCTGAATCCTCAACAAAAATCATCCATTATTTTTGTTTCACAGCTCATAATATAAACTTTCCTTCATATTACTACTACAAAATACTTTTTTTAAATTTGGAGGCTGCACAAAACCCTCAGAATTTCTCAATACTTACGTGGTCACAATTACATTATAATCTTCATATTTACTATGAATGTTAAATCTAATTTGTTTACGTTCTTCTTGAGAACCTAGAATTTAAAAACAGTACACATAATTTGATTATATTTATTGTGCTTTACTTATTAATTTTTTTAAAATTCCAGAAGTTAAAAGCAGAATGACATATTCTTACCATAATAACAGAGCACCTTTAAAGTGGGGCACCATAAATTAACTTCCCTTAACCAGTTATCTATAAAACAAAAGAGATATTACTCGCATCTGCTACAATAGGGTGTGTTCATGCAGTTAAATGAACACTAAAGTTTAACTAGCTTTACTCAGAAATTGTTACTCATTAATATAATGATCTTGGGGTTTTAAAGAGGCACCAAAATGAAGGGCAGAGGTTGAACGATTACATTTACAGTTGATTATTAACATCCAACTTAAAGAGAAGGGTTTTTTTTTTTTGTTATATTCATAGGTACAAATATCCTCTTACTCTGTCACAGCCAATAAATTGAGAAAGAATGGAACAGCAATTTGAATAGGGCTTAATTATATACGTTCTCGTTCAATAAATGTTGAATTATAAATTTAAAAGTATTTTTCTTAGTCACTTTAAAAAATAGAAGTATGAAACCAAAATAAATAATCTTATTGAAGAGTACTTGATCTACAATAATTTTAAGACTGATCTACATTTGAGTTATTATCTTTTTAAAGACAGCCAATACAGTCAGACATACATACATACACAAAGAAAAAAGGCATAAAGAGACCATAAATTAGTATTAATCTCCACAAACTAAGAAACCATGACAACCCTCCTCCCCAACACACTCTTTTTTCTACCTTTACAAAACACTATGAAGTCAAATACAGTTAGCTGTCCCCAGTATTACACACCTATAGTTGAGGCTGGAACAACGATCAAATGAGGACCATTATTACCCTCCTGATAGAGGTATGCCAGAAATGCAATGGCTTGAATAGTTTTTCCTAGGCCCTAAAATTAAAAGTTTAAAAGACAATATATGAAATTTAAAAACAAATAAATATTCAAAGAGACAAAAAGAAAAGGAATATTTCTGTGCTATATTCATTTCTTATTTCCCCTAACAGATTTCTAAGGTAATTTCTACTATGTTCTTAGTTCTCAAATGATAGAGAATTGATCATAATCTCCAAGTGATGCTACAAATTACTTTACTGGGCAGGATGGATGGATCTTAATTGCTAGTTCATATGCAACACATATTTTTAACATACACTTTAAAAAAGTATAGCTGGAGGAAGAGAGGAAGAAGGGAGGTAGTATTAGATTAAAGGTCAAGTTTCTATATGATAACACCTGGACTACTGGCTATAACAAACTTCCTGAGGTTAGCTTGAAGTAAATATGATTTGAGAAAGAATAGACTCAGAGAGACAACTAACAAAAATAAAACAGCTGAAATGATGTTGCTGATATATGTGTGGATTTAGTTACTGACAAGGACAGGTATTTAAGTTAAATTAAAATTTAAAAGGCAGCTATAGACCAGACCTGGTGGCTCATGCCTGTAATCTCAGTACTTTGGGAGGTTAAGGCGAGAGGAGTTTGAGACCAGCTTGGGAAACATAGTGAAATCTCACTTCTACAAAAAAAAAAAAAAAAGCTGAGTGTGGTAGTGCTTGCCTTTAGTCCCAGCTACTCAGGAGGCTAAGGACGAAGGATTGTCTGAGTCCAGGAAGTTGAGGCTGCAGTGAGCTGTGATCATGCCACTGCACTCCAGCTTGGGTAACAAAATAAGACCCTGACTCAAAAAAATAAAAATAAATAAAAATAAACAAAAGTCAGCTACAGAAAAAGAATATATAGTAAAAGCTCAGTTTTACATATATATATGTACACACACACTCACGTACATGCACAATATACATCTATCTGCAAAAGGAAAAATTCCAAAAAGATACCAAACTAGTGCTTGTTTCTATGTGGTAGAATTTTAAGTGACTTTGATATTTTGTTTGTACTTTTATGTCTAAGTTTTAACACAATTTATTAATAGATAATTAGAAAGACAATAAATCTACTTTCATTTTGGGGAGGAGTGAGGAGGCTAGAACTAAGGCTATGGAAAACAGAAGTATAAGATACTGAGGTGAGAGCTGTTAGCTACAGTAGCAAGAAAAAAATTCCATGTTTTAAATGACAGCAAGGATTCCTTTTAATGACACTTTAAATAACAAATTATAGAAATAGAGTATACTTACCATTTCATCTGCCAAAATGCCATTAAGTCCATGTTTATGTACCAATGCCAGCCAATTCAAACCAACCTTCTGATAGGGCTTCAGTGACAAACTGGTAAAAAGAGAGTTACCAAATATTATAGATTTATATTTCTATTAGTTTTCTGACATGAAGTTTACATTTACAAAGCACATAAAAATCTGAAAGGCCTAGGTCTAACCTTACCTTTTATCTTATTGTTACAAGCTATGTATACCTACTTAAGAAAATGTACTCAAGACATAATTGATAAAATCTTCTCAAACTTTACTCTGTATTTGATGATTTATTTCTTCTGGCAATAAAAGTCAAATATCTCCATATTTGGTCACAATATAATGCCTCCAAATTAACTAACTTCACAAATGATTATTACTAAACTAATGTTTATACTATAAAATTGAATCATACTTCTTTGATTTTTAGCACATTAAGGAACTTAAAAAGTATTAGGGCAAAAGCACAAACAATTGCTACTTTGGCCAGTTGCCTTAATAAACACTTTCTGAATGTGTGCCAGTCTCTTCTAATGTCAGTGAGTATGTATAATTCTGGAGTGTGCATGTATGTGTGTACTATGTGCAAATGTAAACTTGCTAGACATCAATGAACATCAGTGAGTACAAGGTAGCATGCAAGTGTCAAAACCCTTATTTAATCTGCAAACACATAAACAGACTAATCCCTGGAAATGACTTGTCTGGAAGGTAATATGTGTGTGTTATAATGGATGAAAACAATAGCTCTTCTCAAAGTACAAGTAGCTAAAAACTCCTAGCAGTCATCTACTATTTCTATTAAAATGACAATAGTAGCAACCTTATAGGATGTTAAATGAGGTGATGTTTGAAAATGGCATAGCAGTCATCGACTGAACACCTATTATAAATGACACAGATACCATCACCTCATTCAACATCCTATAAAGGTAGCTACTATCACCATTTTAATAGATGAAAAAACCTGAGGCGCAGTGATTTGCCTGAGGTTGCATAGCTAAAATACATTAAAGCTAAGACTTTTAAATTCAGGAATTCTCTCACACTCCAAAGCCTATTCTTCCACTCATGAGGACAGCATACAATCCACATTAATGTGAAATCCTAAGACTAGGCCATACCTCCCATTGTCTAGCTTTCGGCCTGAGCCTTCATTTTCTCTTACATCTTGTGTGTAAATAAGGAAGGGGTCTGGATGTAACTGTGGTATAATAAATGGTTAAAGGATCAAACTGTGAAATAAGGACACAATCAGAGGGGGCAAAAGACATGGGGCTGAATGATGTCCATCTTAAATCAGAATCTATGTTTCAACTGTGAGGTGTGCAATCTATAAAACATTTCTCATTTCATAAAATTAAATAGGTAGCAGAAAAATCAGCAATATTGCTAAGGTCTTTACAGTTCTTTTGCTGAATTTTAAGAAAGATCTTTTGTATTCTTAGTCAATATAATTTCTATGCTACTATAAAATAACATTTAAATAAAGCATTAACATAAAGATTTTAATTTCCAGATCCAAAATAATTATTTCTATTATAATGGTGGTAAGAGTAATATTTACCATAATCTAGTCACTAAGCTATTAGTTTTATATCTTATTATTACTACTATTATTTTTTGAGTTGGAGTCCCATTCTGTCTCCCAGGCTGTTGTGTGTGGCACGCTCATGGTCACCGCAGCCACAACCTGCTGGGCTCAGGAGATCCTTCCGCTTTGGCCTTCCATGTAGCTAGAACTACAGGCATGCACCTTCATGTTTGGCTAATTTTTCTTGATTTATTGTAGAGATGAGGTCTTGACGATTTGCCCTAGTTGATCTCCAACTCGTGGGCTCAGGCAATCCTCTCACCTCAGCCTCCCAAAGTGCTGGGATTATAGGCATAAGCCACCACGCCTAGCCCTATATACATTATTATTTAATCTACATTAAAAAGCAGTTAATATTATCCACATTTTACAGATAAGAAGTTCACTGTAAGTAACTTGCCCAAGGTCATAAAGCTAACTAAATTCATATCTGCAGTGGTAAAGCCAGTATCCAATTCAGGCCTAATGAGTGGTTCAGCCCTTCAACCAAATTGCAAAAATGAAGTTCTCTCACTCTCTGACCCACCCACCCTATGATCAACAAGAACTTCTCCATTATTTTTCTGCGTCCTTCCCAATGCTTCAGTCATCCTATACACGAGGGTCACATTCCATGAAAATAATAAAATGATATGGTAGGCATAATTACATCACTTATAAATGTGTCCAAGAGCTCACATGTTCAGGGTACAACCAATCACAGACAGGTAGGGAATTTTTTTTTCTTTTCTTTTTTTTTTTGAGTTGGAGTCTCACTCTGTCACCCAACCTGGAGTGCAGTGGCACACTCAAGGCCACCACGGTCTTGATCTACTGGGCTCAGGCATTCCTTCTGCCTCAGCCTTCCAAGTAGCTGGAACCACAGGTGTGCTCATCATGCTTAGCTAATTTTTTTGATTTATTGTAGAAATGAGGTCTCACCGAGTTGCCCAGGCTGGGGAAATGTTCTTAATAAACAAAAATTACTGGCCGGGTTCGGTGGCTCAGTCTGTAATCCCAGCACTTTGGGAGCTCATGGGTTCGAGACCCGCCTGGGCAGGCGAGACCTCATCTCTACAATAAATCAAAAAATTAGCCGGGCGTGGTAGCGCACGCCTGTAGTTCCAGCTACTTGGAAGGATGAGGCGGAAGGATCGCCGGAGCCCAGCAGGTCGAGGCTGCGGTGGCCAGGAGCGGCCACTGCACTCCAGTTTGGG